>NW_024081159.1:541951-736008 GCF_003009895.1 Hyaena hyaena
CATCATTTTCTAAGAAGTCTAGGACCCTATAGCATGAAGTGGTGGAAAGAACTTGGGCATTGACTTTGATCCTTGACATTTTCTTGTTTATATAACCCTAGATGAGAGGTATTCTTATACAAAGTTTAGACATTTTAACACTCAAACCTGCGTATGCCAGGGTTAAGGTAATTTGTGTAATAGTGCCTCTCTTATAGGTTTGTGAAAAAATAAATGCTTACCATATTACCCAGCATGTAGTGTTCAGTAAATGAAGAATGAAATAGATATTCATATAACAAATGACAGCTATTGATAGTATTTCTTTTGTTTGCGTGTGTGTGTGTGTGTGTGTGTGTGTGCTGTGTGTGTTTTTTTTTCTTTCTAAAATGTATTTATATAAGATTCCCTGGGATTTTAGCAAACAAGTCTGAGGATCTGGTACTCTCTTTATTTTGTTTCTGGGGCCAGCTATGTGAATTATATATTATGCCTGAGGTTTGCATATTACATCTATTACTCTCTATAAGTAGCAATGTCAATGTATGGTCTTATGTAATTTAATTTTTCTGTAAAGTCACATATCTGAATCCCACTAATTGAACCAGGCAGCTTTTTTCCTAATTTCTTGAACCTCGGAAAGATCATGACCCCCAAATATCTCCTCTGTTAGGCTGAAAATAGCTTCGTAGAATATTTCCTTGATGTTAAAATATTTTCTCTGAGAAGTGATAATGAGTGCCAACGTAGGAACCTATTAACATCATGGTAGGAGTTAGTTAACGAGATTAGCTAGATTTAGCAAATTAGAAACCAAGGAAAAAAGTAACATATTTGTCAAATCCATTGCCCAGTAGGTGGATTTGCAGAACATGGCAGTAAAATGGACAGACCTGGCTTGGAACCTGGCTATAACACTCCCTTGCTAGATGACCTTCAGTTCATAATTTAGTCTCAGTTCCTTCATTTGTGAAAAGGGAGCAATGATACCTACCTAACAGTGTTGCTGTGAAGGTAAAATGTGAAAGAGTTTTTTTAATCACAGAAGGCACTTGGTAAATATTAGTTACTTTTTTTGTTCCATGGAGACCAGGGCCTTGCCTCCTACAAAGGCTTCACTTGGATTCACAAGATATACACTTGAGAACTGATTATATTCCAGACATTATAATAAGTATGAGAACACAACGCATAAATGGTTGGATGAAGAAATGGCTTGATGCTTTTAAGCAGCTCAGGTTGAGTAGGAGAGTCAGATGAATAAACACATAGTTATGCATTAGTGTGATAGGAGCTATGGGCAAGCACTTACATCAGTTGCAGGGAACATAGACTAAGGGAAAAATATTCAGAGGACAAGACCTTTGAAAATAAAGAACTATCCAGAAAGTGAAAGAGAAAAGAGAGAGTCAGAATATAAATAGAATGAACCACATGAACAGAAGTATCAAATTAAAAAAAAAAAAGGAAATCCTGATGCTTTGGAAATGCCAAGAACAGGTACAAAAGAAATCAGTACAGGATGTGGCTGGAATTAGGCGGAAGTAGACTTGGGTCATGTTATAAAAAGTCTTATATATCATGTTAGGGTTGTGAGGTTTTAAACTGAAGACACTGAGAAGAGATCACTATGCCAGGGAGTGACAGGATCTGTTTTGAATTTTAGAAACTTCATTGTGAGTATGGTGGATGGATGGGAAGGAGTTGAGTGAGGTCAGCCTGATAACTCTATGTCCAAGAGTGACCCAGTTCAATGATTCAAAAACCAAGATAGAAGAAAAAAAAAATAAGGTGGTCAAAATAGGGATGGATGAGGAGTTTAGAGGGGCCCCTGGGTGGCTCAATTGGTTAAGCATCAGATTTTAGCTCAGGTCATGATCTCACAGTGCATGAGTTTGAGCCCTGTATCAGGCTCACTGCTGCAGGTTCTGAACCTGCTGCAGATCCTGTGTCTCCCTGTCCCTCTGCTCTTCCCCTACATGTGTGCTCTCTCTCAAAAATAAATAAACATTAAAAAAAAGAAAATAAAAAGAGTCAGTTATAAAATAGAGAGATTAATACATATAAGATAGAGGGAGAAAAGAGATAATTTGCAAGCACTTCAAATATCCTTACTGTGAATGCTCAATTATGTACATTTAATGTATGGAAATACAATTATTCCTAGCACTGTGATTTGATTACTTGATTTTTAGAATACAATTTTCCACTTGAAATGTAAACAAACACCATGAAATAAGCTCCTTTCAAATGCAAGTTTAAGTTATGTTTGATGGAAATCATTTTCCTTTGTATAAAACAAACAAACAAAATCAGATCCTGCCTATTATCTATATATTCTTTGTATCTACTAATTCTCTGTGGAGAAGTTGACAGAATTAATTTGTTAGAAATGGCTTGTACTTGCTTTGATTAATCATTTATCTGCCTTGAATTTATTTCCAACAACATATTAAAAAGGGCAATTTCTACATAATTTTATATCAAATCATAATCATCATCATCATGACAATCAAAAGAACCCTTTCTCAACTCATGCAAAGCTCTGCCTAGTCATGTGATCCCATTATCATCCACTGAGTAGCCACAGTTGTGTTGGTCACTGAGGCAGCAGCAAAATGTATAGGGCCCAGTCTTTCCCTCAAAGAGATTATAAGCAGTGGGGATTCAGAGAAGAGGTCAGAAAACTTTTTAGTAAAGTTATGTAAAATTTTATGTAAATTTCTTTAAAACCTCTGATAATTTTCCTCCTTAAATACATTTCAGTTAATCCCTGATAATAAAATTGCAGTGTCTTTTTTGTTTATTTGTTGTTTTTTTTAAGAGAAGGATAGTGTGAACAGGAGAGGGCAGAGGGAGAGAGAATCTTAAGCAGGCTCCACATTCAGTGAGGCAAGGCTTGATCCCACGATCCTGGGACTCTGACCTGAGTTAAGCTCAAAAGTCAGACGGTTAACCAACTGAGCCATCCAGGCACCCTTAAGATGGCAGTGTCTTAATTATTTTTTCAATATTGAAAAATCCACCTTAATATTTGAATTAATTGTTTTCTGAGCAGAAGGTATATAAATGTCACTGGATAAATAAAATATATATTATATATGTAATTTAATCATAAAAATCCTTCAAATCTGATTATTCATCAGTCTCCCTTGGATCTGGGCAAGCAATGGCCAGGTTCTTAGTCCTAATTACGGATGATTTACTAAACTTCATGAGTTGCTTTCAGGATTCCAGGTTTATGAAATGGGGAACCATGTCAAATTTCATGAGATATTTGCAAACCCAATTTGCAAATCTGTTTTTTCATTATTTCAAATTACAATCAGCTTTGAAATATGCATGTAGATTGTATGCTGTATGCTGGATGTGACTTGCGAAGTTATAAAACACCACACAATTTTCTGTGTGTCAGATAACAATGTCAAATGGGTTTGTCTCCAATAAGCCTTAATTGTCACACATTTCATTAAGAAATGGATATTTGTACAAACAGCTTGTGGAAAATTTAAACATTGCTAAGAGGTTGTCAAGGGCACTTGTATTTTTTTTTTAATTTTTTAACGTTTATTTATTTTTGAGACAGAGAGAGACAGGGCATGAGCTAGGGAGGGGCAAAGAGAGAGGGATACACAGAATCCAAAACAGGCTCCAAGCTCTGAGCTGTCAGCACAGAGCCCAACACAGGGCTCAAAACCACGGACCACGAGATCATGACCTGAGCCAAAGTCAGACGCTTAACCGACTGAGCCACCCAGGCGCCCCTGTCAAGGGCACTTCTAATGTTGAGACTATAATTTCATGTGAATTTATTTTTCCTGAATATATGGTTGAGACTTTGGGGCCAAAATCAATGATACAGGCAAAGTAATTTTCAGTTATGGAATATAGAAAAATAATGCTCATATATCTGTAAAGAATATGTAAAAGAAAAATGTAGAGGCTGTGTTTTTTATACTGTATTAGATATAGTATGTATTGTATTATATTGAAGTATTAGAATAAGTTAGAGGAATTGGAAGGAGTCTTAGAAATGATGGTGAGCAGTATTTCACTGAAGAAAACATCATGCCATGCAGCTATTTAAAATCACTTAGTCCTAAATTTTGATTCAACCAGTACTAAACAGAAAAACAATAAAGTTACATAGGTGTCTGAATCAGACAGCAGGCTTTTACATTAATTTTGGACTATTGGTTAGAATTAACCTCAGAAATGTCTTTTTAGACTCAATGAAATCTTAAAAATTAATAAATACGACTCTCTAGCTTAGTGACTCCCAAATGAGAGTAGTCTGATGTAGTTTATCTGAAGACAGATAATGTATGAAATATAAACTTGGATGTTTATATAATATATTAAGTGTTAATGTATTGGTAGATACTGAGGAGACTATATATAACTCACTGTATACCATGAGATCAAGAGGATTACATTAGACCCTTAAACCTATCTACAAGGCAGCTTTTACTGCCCTATTTTATAGAAACAGATACTAAGCTTAGAGGGGTTAGTATACTTATTCAAGGTCATGTATAAGAGACAGGATGTGGATTCAATGTTCTTCTTTCCACCATATACCATTAAAACTCTGCTTTCTTGACCTTTACTTTGGATTGCATTGAGAAATTATTTTAGTGGATAACAAAGTTTCCATTTTATAACTTTCATGAGTCATTTAGATATAAAATGATAAATGAGTCATGCTTTACTCCCTCCCTCCCTAACTTCCCCAGCCTCCTCCTACCTCCCACATATTCATTAATATACTGCATCCATGAAGGTAAAGTATTTTTTAAAAATATGAAATCCTGAGTCACCATGCCAATCAAATATAATAGTTATATGTCAAGTAGTATTTTCTCTTCTAGGTGTTAGTCATAGAATAAGGTTGGTTCTAATATGTATCATTTGTTTACTCATTTTGATGACATTTGTTGATTTATTTCAAGATGGTCACTGCCTTTAGATTATTATTATTGAGATCAATTTCCTACCTCAGCATAATAGACAGAATAAAAGTTTCCAACTTTTATTCCCACGATGACACTTTCTTCCAAGGTTGACAAGTACCAACATAATTTTCAAGACGGCAGCATGCCAAACTTTAGGTGTGAAAGAGTCATATCCTATAAGACAATCTTTCAGAAAATTATAAAGCAAATGTGGTAAGATTCAAAAATTTTGAGATTCAGAAATGTTTAATAACTACATTCTATAAATATAAAATATACAAACTCTCTGTTAGTATGAATATAAAATTTTAAATAATAAGGGCAAAGTTCAATTTTACTTTTCTTTTCTCTTCAGGTGTTATTTAAATTCCTACTAGTTAACTTAAATGGTAAAATTGGTATCAGGTATAGAATTTAGTGATTCATCATTTACATATAATACCCAGTGCTCATCAAAAGTGCCCTCCTAAATACTCATCATGCATTTAGCCCATCCTCCACCCACATCCCTCCATTCAACCCTCAGTTCATTCTCTATAGTTTTTCTTTCTCTTTACCTAATTTATTTGCTTAGCATAATATACTCTAGCTCTAACCATGTTGTTGCAAATGGCAAGATTTCATTCTTTTTTTAAAATTTTATTTATTTATTTATTTATTTATTTATTTATTTGAGAGAGAGAGAGAGAGAGCACACATATATAAGCAGGGGGAGGGGCAGAGGGAGAGGGAGAGAATCCCAAGCAGATTCTGCACTCAATCCCAGGAATTGTGAGATCACGACCTGAGCCGAAATCAACAGTCAGATGCTTAACTGACTGAGCCACCCAGGTGCCCTAATTACATTCTTTTTGATAGCTGAGTAATATTCCACTATATATACATACATATATATATGTACACACACACACACACACACGCACACACACACACACATACCACATCCTCTCCAACACCTGTTGTTTCCTGAGTTGCTAATTTTAGCCACTCTGACTGGTGTGAAGTGATATCTCAATGAGATTTTGACTTTTATTTCCCTGATAATGAGTGATGTTGAATATTTCTTAATGTGTCTGTTAGCCATCTGGATGTCTTCTTTGGAGAAGTGTCTATTCATGTCTTTTGCCCATTTCTCCACTGGATTATTTGCTTTTTGGGAGTTGAGTTTGATAAATTCTTTATAGATTTTGGATACTAACCCTTTATCAGATATATCACTTGCAAATATCTTCTCCTATTCCATAGGCTGCCTTTTAATTTTGTTGATTGTTTCCTTGGCTCTTCAGAAGCTTTTTATCTTAATGAAGTCCCAATTGTTAATTTTTGCTTTTGTTTCCCTTGCTTCCAGAGATGTGTCTACTAAGAAGTTGCTATGGGGGGATGCCTGGGTGGCTCAGTCAGTTAAGGGTCCAACTTCAGCTCAGGTCATGATCTCGCAGTTTGTGGGTTAGAGCCCTGCATCAGGTTCTGTGTGGGGAGCTCAGAGCCTGGAGCCTGTTTCAGATTCTGTGTCTCCCTCTCTCTCTGCCCCTTCCCTGCTCATGCTCTGTCTCTCTCTGTTTCAAAAAGAAATAAAAACTATAAAAATTTTACTTAAAAAAGAGAAGTTGCTATGGACTGTGTCCTCCTCTAGGATTTTTATGGTTTCCTGTCTCACATTTAGGTCGTCTAACCATTTTGAATTTATTTTTGTGTATGGTAAGAAAGTGGCCTAGTTTCATTCTTCTACATGTTGCTTTCTAGTTTTCCCAACACCAGTTGCTGAAGAGACCATCTTTTTTCCATTGGTTATTTTTTCCTGCTGTCTTGAAGACTGGTTGACCATATTGTTGTGGGTTCATTTCTGAATTTGGTATTCTGTTCTACTGATCTATGTGTCTGTTCTGTGCCAATACCATACTGTCTTGATTACTACAGCTTTGCAATACAGCCTGAAGTCCGGAATTATGATACCTCTAGCTTTGCTTTTTTTTTTTTTTTTTTTTTTTTATTTCTTGTTTTATTTAGGGTCTTTTGTGGTTCCATATGAATTTTAGGATTCTTTATTCTAGCTCTGTGAAAAATGCTGGTGGTATTTTGATAGGAACTGAATTAAATGTGAAGATTGTTTTGGGTAGTATAAACATTTTAGCAATATTTTTCTTCCAATCCATGAGCATAGCATTTTTTTTTCCATTTCTTTGTGTCCTCTTCAATTTCTTTCATAAGTGTTCTATAGTTTTCAGCATACAGATCTTTTACCTCTTTGGTTAGATTAGGTATCTTATGGTTTTTGGTGCAATTGTAAATGGGATTGATTCCTTGATTCTTCTTTCTGCTATGTCATTATTGGTGTATAGAAATTCGACAGGCTTCTGTACATTGATTTTATATCTTGTGACTTTGCTGAATTTCTGGATTAGTTCTAGCAATTTTTTGGTGGAGTCCTTTGGGTTTTCTACATAGAATATCATGTTGACTGCAAATAGTGAAAAGTTGACTTCTTCATTGCCTATTTGGATGTCTTTTATTTCTTTTTATTGTCTGATTGCTGAGGCTAGGACATCCAGTACTATGTAAAAACAATGGTGAGGGTGGATATCCCTGTCTTGTTCCCGACTTTAGAGGATAAAGTCAAATTTTAAGTTGAATGGCATTAATTTGTTTAAATTAAGGGCAAGTAATGTTTAACATTTAAAAATCTTGTTTCTCAAAACTGGTTTAAAACCCTACTGCATAACTAAAAAGTATTTTTTTTTTTTTTATCAATCTAGTTCTGAAGCATTTGACAATATAAAATTGCTGTAAAATCATAAGGAACAGGGTCAGTTTGCCACAAAAGAAACTTAAATGATACTAGTAATTGGTTTCGTTTGTTTGTTTTTTTAATGTTTATTTTTGAAGGAGAGAGAGAGAGAGAGACAGGATGTGAATGGCAGTGGGGCAGAGAGGGAGGGAGACACAGAAACTGAAATGGGCTCCAGGCTCTAAGCTGTCATCATAGAGCCCAATGTGGGGCTCGAACTCACAGACCGTGAGATCATGGCCTGAGCTGAAGTTGGATGCTTAACTGACTGAGCCACCCAGGTGCCCCAGTAGTTGTTAATATTTACTGAATGGCAAAACATTCTAAGCACATATAAGTAAAATGATTGCTCCCTTTTTTCAGTTTTATAGAAGGCACAACTGAGGCAGAGAAAAGTTCAGTAATTCACTCAAGCTCATATAGCAAGTATGTGATAGACCAAGGGTTTGTAAATGGTACCATGGTATAGAGTGGGTTGCCAACATTTAATGGCTACTGATACTAAAAATTGATTAGGTGATTTAAATACAATTTTCAATTTTAATAAAGCATATAAAAATAAAATAATAATTAAAATGGTAAAATAAAATCAGAGTACAAAATGGCATTCAATAAAATGGTCTCCTGATTCATACATTCTTAAACCCATATTCACTTCTCAGAATTATACATTTTCAACTACTGATACTTTTAGTTTTTCTGCTCATTAATTTTAGTGTGAAAATATCTTCCTTTCACCACCACCCCTGATTTATAGTTGAATTTATACTGTATTCTGGTCTCAAGAAAATTTTCTCTCAGCACCTGAAAGGATTTACTCCAAAGACTTATCTGCACCCAGCACAGCTGGTAAAAAAACTCTTAGTTTGCGGTGTGGTATTCCTTCTTCCATTATAAACAATTTTTTTTGCTTTTTTAAAAGCTTTATTTATTTATTTTGAGAGTGGGGAGGGGCAGAGAGAGAGAGAGAGAGAGAGAGAGAGAACCCAAGCAGGGTCTGTGCTGTCAGTGCAGAGCCTGACGTGGGGCTAGATCTCACAAACCACGACATCATGACCTGAGCTGAAATCGAGAGACAGATACATAGTCAACTGCGCCACCAAGGCACCCCAGTGTTTTTCCCTTCTGTCCAGAACTTTTCAACCTTTCTCTTTAATTTTATTTACTGAAAATCTCATAAAGGTATGTTTTAGATATGGGTCTTTTTTTCATCAATCTTCCTGGAAACATAATGGGCTTTTTCAAACTAAAGTTGAAATATTCACTACTTGGAAATTTTGTTCTAATAAACCTTATGTAATTTCCTTCCACTGATTTTTCATTTCTTATCTTTTTGGAACTACTGTTAACTAAATTTTCAATTTCCTGGAATGGTTCTCTATGTTGCTTATTTTTTTCTTTTAAAGTTTTATTTCATTTATTTCAGTGTTACTTTACATTGTGCAAGATTTTCTTGCATAATTTAGCTTCCACTCATTGATTTTTTTTATGCTTGGCAATCATATTTTTAATTTGTAAGAACTCTCTTTTTCTCTGGCTATTTCTGTATTCATGAAATAAGCTCTCATATCTCTTTGAGCATAATAATGAAAGATAAACTTTTCTCCTATTCTCTGAATTATTTACATTTTGTAATCTTGCTTTTAAAAAAACTTTAAAAATGAACATTTAAAAAGAGCTAGGAAATACCTTATAGCTTTTAAGAATGTAGTTTCTTAGAGTCACACTTCTGGCTTTCTGTTGATATAATTTTGACAATTTGAAAATCTTCAGCAGTCTGTGCATGAATCAAAATTGAAAAGCAGAAGCATAAGTATTCAGAGAACGAATTGGTAGAAGAAAAAGAGAACCTCCTAACCAAGTCTGAAAATGTCATTATTGATCCAGATTTCTAAGACAATGTATCCATACAATTTTAAGTTCCTACCAGTGCAGATTGTTACTAGTGTCCTGCCCAATATCATTAGGATTTTTTTTTTAAACACACATACACTGGTCTGATTTTATTGCTCAAGTATAGCATCTGGTTGGTATGCTCAGCTAACTAGAATTTTAGTGAATTAATGTGTGACTTTTTTCTAAGCTGAACTATCTTATTAGCCATACTTTCTATTTATTAACATTGCTATGATTTTCTCATTTAAACATAGTAATCTGTGTATGCATGAGAAATAAGAAATGGGGCCAAGTTTTTACAGTCGAGGACAACAGCTGAATTGAGAAATAATACTTAAGTATTTTAACAACTAGTGGTATAGCCATAATGTGTCTGCTTGCATTCTTTACTTCTTTTAAGCAGCATTTCCTGTGAAAGATGTTATTTGTGTTGCTGCAGTCAATGGAAAGTGCACTCAATGGCAAGTTGGACTTGGAGAGTTTTCTGGAAGGATAAAGAGCACATGTTCTGACCATTACCACCTATCTCAGTTCAGGTTTGAACCCTAAATTTACAACACTTAAGAAGCATCTAAAATTTAATATTGCTGTTTATGAAACAGTAGCTTCTGATTCTAAGAAAATACCCAAGTTGCCAGGTATAGCTAGAAAGCAGTTCAGCTATAGACTTCTGAGTATCTTCACTTCCAGCTTACAGTGCAGTGGAATCAATCTCTCTGATGTTCTGTAATGACTATAATTTTGTACCTATTTCAAGAAGGCTATTTATTATAGGATAAATTGGTGTCGATCAAAATGTGTTCAAATAGTTCATATCTGTTCCTATGGTAATATAATCAGGTCCCAAATAAATTCCCACTGTGATCTGCCCACATTCAAGTTGGAAGAAAAAAATTTTATATTTGATTTACTCCTAAGGCCATTCTATCATTGAGAATAGGATCGACTCCTTCCCCAAATTTAAAGTTCCAACATGTTTCAGATCACCCTCTCAAACACTTACAACCCGTTAACTTGTTTAAAACATATTGATTCCCCACTAGGCAGCTCCACCTGGGAGGAACTGATTTCCATCTAACTATATAAATTTTTGCCTTTCCCTTTGCTGAACACACACACATACACACACACACACACACACACACACACACACACAGTGAATGTTTTCACATTGAAACTGAAGATGTAAATGAAGGCCTGCGGTCTCTGTCTGGTTCTAGTTACAAGGTCTGTTTGTTGGCATCACAGATGAAGGCCTGCTGGGTCTCTGGCACTGTCTACTTCATTTCCCCTCTAATTAGGCTTTGCCCTCAATTAAGTTAATGATGCAACTTTTCCTATAGATCATTTGCCCTTTCAATCAATTAACAGAATATGAGGGTGCATCCCTCCTTGGCTTGAGATGCATTTGCCTGAGGGCAGACTGTTCAATTCCCAGAAGTACCATAGAGGCAAAAGCAAGATGTTTACTACCAGATCACATATTATCCTTAAGCAAATCAGGCCTAATGGAAGCCTTAACAGAATCTATTTCCAGATTGATTTCTATCAGGGTGAAGAATTTATCAGAAACACTGGAGGTCAAAAATATGATGAATGTGTTGTGAATATAAGGCAGTTCAAAATACATTTAGAGTCAATATTTTCAAAGAGAAAATAAAGACTACTCTAAGCATTTCAAGTAGAATTAGAAAACACACACATGCAAACACTTAAGTGATCTAAACAAATCGTTAATGTTTCCAATATTAGTGGAGGAGATCAAAACGATCCCTCCCAGACAAGATCACTTTTCTCGGCCTGTATTTAAAGATTACGAATCGATTTTAAAATAACTGGGTTCTAAATAGTAAAAGTAACCATAATGAGATTACTGTAGAACTCAAATGTCATCTGTATCATTTGAATGACATAAAGATTAAGACTTTAAGATAAAGTTGACTAATGCTTTCTTGAGATATGTGAAAATTAGGTTAAGAAAAGACAAATATGGAAGCTTAGCATTTCACTGAAAGGAGGGACTGAAACAGACATAGAACCATCACAGGGTTCTAAGTAGAAGAGAAATAAATATTGACTCCATATGAATCATGAATCTCTTCCAGAATATTATTTATTTAACAGAATGTCATCATTCTGTTACCTACACAAAGGTGTGTTTACCTGTAATAAGTGATATCCACTTTTATTGAATAGAACTAGGCTTTTAAAATTTTTTTAATGTTTTTTTAAATTTATTTCTGAGAGAGAGAGAGAGCGCGCGAGAGAGCGAGCTGTGAGCAGGGGAGGGTCAGAGAGAAAGGGAGATACCGAATCCAAAGTGGGCTGTAGGCTCTGAGCTAGCTGTCAGCACAGAGCCCGATGCGGGGCTCGAACCCACAAACCATGAGATCATGACCTGAGCCAAAGTCGGACGCTTAACCGACTGAGCCACCCAAGTGCCCCAAGAACTCGGCTTTTGATAGACTTCTGGTAAAAAGAAATACTTTGGCCTAAAAGGTTTAGAAATATTATACTGCTAAGACAAGTTAAAGGAATGGGGTTTGTAGATTTTGTGGAAGAGAAGATATTCAAATAATGTAAACACATATAAAGGAATGCTATTTAAGTGGAGTTATTTCACTGAATATAACAGGGAGGAGGCCTATATTATAGCAAGAGGTTTAAATTAGACACTAGAAAAGCATTGTACCTGGAAGGATTATAAACAAGGAGCTACATACACAGCATATAGAGGATTCTTCTTCAAAGATACTGAATACAAAGGATATATATTTCATTGTTTTAAGGAAATAATATGAGAGATTTTTCTTCCCATTAATATTGAACCCCTTGGATTGCTTTCCTTGATGCCTGCAGACCTTGAATCTCTGGGCTGTGTGGGTGTACCCAGATGAGTTTTCTCTGCTTCACACTAATCTCCAGCAAGGCAGAGTCATCACTGTATACACAGAGCATCATCACACTTGGAGAGAGCAGGCAGGATGCACAGACAGCTTTAAACTTCATGCCGTATTTGGACTTGGGCCTGAAGACAGCTGTGAGCCATGGGAGGTTTTAAAGCACCCTGCTTAGAACAAGTTCAGGTAATATATGTACCACTCCAGGGGTATTTGGCCTAGATCCTCAACTAAGCCTCAGGTAGAAATGAAAACAATTATCGGTTTACCTGGCTAGTTACATTCCTATCTATTCAATCAAGTCCAGTGTGTCCAAACATTAACTCATTATTTCCCCTCAGAGACAATGTCCATCTT
Organism: Hyaena hyaena; assembly: GCF_003009895.1. NCBI lineage: Eukaryota > Metazoa > Chordata > Mammalia > Carnivora > Hyaenidae > Hyaena > Hyaena hyaena. Next base: position 554,824 of record NW_024081159.1, read on the forward strand.
CTTTCTAATTTGCTCCATTGGTAGCCACTCAGGAAAACAACAATCACTAAAAGAGCACTTCTGGGATAAAAGCAATAGAGCTCGCCTACTAAAGGACCACTGAGACCTAGAGAAGGGAAAACAACTTAGCCTGAGCTTCATAGCCAGGAGAGGAGAGCAATGGTATTCCAGTCCAGTTAGAAATTACTCTATAGCCCAGGTTCTTTCCACATAATCAAAGGTCAGTGATAATGAAAGGAAATGGGAACAGAGATGTTCTTGTTACTTTGGGATAGGGGGTCCAGGTGAGAGCCCAGGTATGAGCATGAATCGGGACACTGAACACAACCACATACAGATGGATGCTGCCTGTGTGTCCTTTGTTTTATTCAAAATGAGAGGGACTCAGGGACTGAAGAAAATGAGATTCTCAGAAACCATTCTCGGGGAAGGCGTGCAAACTTACACTGAATAGGACCAAGGCATTTTAAGCAGCTGTGGCCTTGGGAGTATCAAAGTTGCAGCTCTTGCTACCAAACGCATAACCCAATGTTTGTACAATTAGACTGATATCCCATGGTCATTTAATACATCTTTTTTGATCTTGGGACAATGAATGAAGAGTTAATTTTATTACTTCCATTACTTCTTTAAGAGTTTGTTAGTAGCTGGAAAGAAGGCAGCTGATGCCCAATTCGGATATATATGCTTCACGAATTCACTGATAATATTAAAAACAAGCCAGCCTAGCTGTGGGCTATAATCTGTTTCATCTTCCTTCCTCTGTGATCAGTATTTCACTTGGAACTTCAACTGGCCTTTCTCAAATTACTTAACCGTCTTTTGAGACAGGACTGGTTCCACTTCTTTTAGTGGATTTGGAGCCCTGTGGTGCACTAAAATTTAAGTATACACAATACCCATTTCCTCCTTTAGCTCTGAAGTTAGCTAATGGCACTATGCTAAGATAACAGAGTAATAGACCAAGAAAAATTCTGAGTGCCAAAAAATTTGATACCCTCTGCGAACACAGAATAAATTTTCCTTCCTGTGAATAAATTCTTCCTCACTCTTCTTTGGGTGGTCTTCCAAAAAGAAGACTCCTAAGGTACGTTCTTCATTGTTTAGTGGATTCCCTGATTCAGGGCAATGCCTCCTCCATAAACATCTTTAATTTGCACCATTTTCTTATTAATTTTTTCTGAAGTACCTTTGGCCCATGGTGTTCTGATATTATCACAGGCTACACAGTTAGCAGGTGAAAAGTTCCCAACTAGTCTATGTTTTAGTGCACAAAATCTCTGGGTATGTATCAGAGCAACTTGAGGTAAGTGTAAAATGTAACATCTCAACTTAAACAGAGAGACAACACCCAAAATATTAATTAATCCAGAGAAGTCCACATTTTACCATTTTTCAAGCTAACCATTGATGGTACTTTTTATTTATTTATTTATATATTTTTAAAAGTTTGTTTACTTAAAAAAATTTTTTAATGTTTTATTTTTGAGAGAGAGTGAGAGACAGAGAGAGAGAGAGAGAGAGAGAGAGAGAGACAGTGTGAGCAGCGGAGGGTCAGAGAGAGAAGGAGACACAGATACTGAAACAGGCTCCAGGTTCTGAGCTGGCTGTCAGCACAGAGCCCGATACGGGGCTTGAACCCACAAACCGTGAGATCATGACCTGAGCTGAAGTCAGATACTTAACCGGCTGAGCCACCCAGGCACCCCAAGGTTTGTTTATTTTTGAGAGAGAGAAAAAGCACAAACGAATGAGCAGGGGGAGAGGCATAGAGAGAGGGGAACAGAGGATCAGAAGTGGGCTCCATGCTGACAGCAGCAAGCCCAGTGTGGGTCTTTAACTCATGAACCACAAGATCATGCCCTGAGCCAAAGTCAGACATTCAACCGAATGAGCCACCCAGGTGCCCCTTCTCTTTACTTTTTGATTAGTTTACTTTTTCATGTCTATATACAGACCAGACCAAGCCTACGGCAATTTGGTGGGCAGATATTCTTTGAATCCTCAACAGACAACCTTCCTCCAGTCTCCTGTGACTATATTTCATCACTTCACAATGCACTGCATCTTCTGTGGCCCAGTTCACTCTGGAACAGCCACCCTCAGTAAGGAATTTTAAAGTTTTTCTCTCTCTTTTCAAGGTCTGTACTTTCCCTCTTCTGAAGGTTCCATACATTTCTTCCCCTTTTTTCTTCCCTGTGGGAGGTTGGGAAGCTTTTAATCTTCTTTTGTAACCTACCACCTTCCCTGGGTCATTCCCCACAGTTTTCATTTTAACCAATGTTCCCAAAACTGGAGTCAGTGGACTCAAGTTCTCTGAGAACTTACAAAAATGGGCTTTATGTTGATAACTGATAAAAATCAATAGAGATCTGGGGTGTCTGGGTGGCTCAGTCAGTTAACCGTCCAGCTTCAGCTGAGGTCATGATCTCACAGTTTGTGGGTTCAAGCCCGGCGTCAGGCTGTGTGCTGACAGCTGCTTCAGATTCTGTGTCTCCCTCTCTCTCTATCCCTCCCTTGCTCTCACTCTTTCTTTCAAAAATAAATTAACATTAAAAAAATCAGTAGAGATCTATTTCAAATCACTTTGCCATCTCCCTATGAGATAACTGACATGAACATTTTACAGATGAAAAAAAATTAAGGTTCAGAGAAAGTATATGACTTTTGTAAATTCACATTCCTAAGTGACAGAGATCTAATCCAGATTCAAACCCAGATATTTTGGTTCAAAGCCCAAATATCACACTGCCTCACAGACAGATAAAGCAGATCTTGGAGACTGCAATTGCCACTCTTCAGTGCTGACCCTGAGGACAGCTCAATTACACAGGTTTATTTCCTTCTGTATGAAAGTATTCTCTGTGCTGGTACTTCATACCTTTTTGTGCAGTTTTATATTGTCAGTTTGCCTATTCTGGAATAAACTTTGCTTCATGGTTGCTGAGATAAAAGTAAAACTGAGGGGTCCCTGGCCAAATCTGATAACTTAGACTATTTAATTAGAAAACTTATTTAACTTTAAGTCAATGAGTATAAGTTCTGCACACAATTACTACAGCATCTTGGTTAAAGCAGTGATGTGTTTCTACTTTTTCCCCAACCATATCTGTTATCTCTCTCTCTCTCAAACACACACACACACACACACACACACACAACTTGCATAAATATACACACACATGCATAGATATAAATCTATAAGATTTGAACATGAAGAATCTTTTAAAAAATACTCCAGAACTTAAATATCCAAATGAATATAGCTCCATACAGAGTAGTTTGATACCGTGGGAAGACATACAACTCATGAGGACTGTATTGCCATAATTTCAACTTTTTCAATTCCCTTTTTGGAGTCTCTTTCAGAACCCTTATGAACTCAGTGAAAACTTGAGTTTTCGGGACAAAGTGAATAAATTAGGTAAATCTCTTTTTGTTGTGCTTATTGGTCAGGGGACAAGATAGCAGAGAGGGCATGAGAGCAGTGAGCTTGTATAGATTATGAACAAGCTCTAATTACTAGTTACTAGTAATTTAATTACTGTAATCTAATTACTAGTGCAACAATATAGTTGACTTCCTAAAACTTAAGTGATCATCAATACTGTCCAAGCAGAGGTAAAGTGACCACCAAAGTTATATATTCAGCTCTGACATTTTATCCTTATTGCTGGATTCCTATATCCAAGTAGGTGATATTTCTATATGGATAATGGCCAAAATCAGACCCTTAATTTCACTGCTGCAAATATGCTCCTCTCACAATTTTTCTCATTTCAGGAAATAGTAACATTGTCTACCAAAAACCTACAGCCCATCCTTGATCTGTCTCTTAGCCTCAGCAACCAGCAAAACCCATGAACTCTAACTGCAAAACATACCTTGCATTTATATACTTTTCTCCATTCAAAAGCTACCTGCATTCCCAGCTGTCTCTTACCTGAGTCATTTACTTGAACATCTTTCTAACTTGTCTCCTTGCTTTTGCTCTCGGCTCCTTAGAACTGTTCTCAATGTAGAAAGCAACACAATTCTTGAAACTTAAATTCCTTTGTTCTACTGTCCTGCATATAATTCTTTAACGGCTTCCTTTTCACTAAAACATAAAATTTGTACTCCCAATGTTGACCATACATTAAGGAAACTCTTTAAATATCTACGTGATGGGGCGCCTGGGTAGCTCAGTCAGTTGGGCATCCGACTTTGGCTCAGGTCATGATCTCATGGCTTGTGGGTTCGAGCCCTGTGTTGGGCTCTGTGCTGGAAACTCAGAGTCTGGAGCCTGCTTCAGATTCTGTGTGTGTCTCTCTCTGCACCTCCCCCACTTGAACTGTCTGTATGTCTCTCAAAAATAAATAAAAATTAAATATCTACATGATATCCATGATCAGCATAGCACTCTGAACTCATTTTGTATGACTCTTTCTCTCCACCACAAAACTTCAGCCATGCTGATTTCCCTTTGGTTCCTCAAATATGTCGAGCTTGGTTCTGCTTTGAGTTCCTTGTATTCGCTGGTCTCTCTTCTTGGAGTCTCTTTCCTGATCTTCACAAAGCTGGTTTCTTTTTTTGTAATTTAGGTTTCAACTTAAATATTACTTCTTTAGAGAACTTTTCTGTAGTGGATTGAATGGTGATCCATGTCCTGATCTTAGAATCTTAGAATCTGAACTTCTTTTGAAAAAGGGTCTTGATAGATATATATAAGGATTTTGAGATGAGATGAACTATATTACCCAGGTGGACCTAAAACCAATGACAAAGGTCTTCAAAGAGACATGCAGAAGAGAGACATGGAGAGCTGAGAAGGGTTTGTGAAGACTCAGATAGTGACTGGAGTTAGGCAACCACATGCCAAGCATGTTTTCTCTTTGGAAGCTGGAAGAGGCAAGGAATAATTCCCCCCCTTGAACCCTGGGAGGAAGCACGAGCCTGATGACACCTTGATTTTGGATTTCTGGCCTCCAGAACCATAAGTGAATAAATTCATATTGTTTTAAGCCACCATGTATATGATAATTAGTTATGACAGCCCTAGGAAACTCATGCATCTTCACTTGAGCATACAATCTAAAGTAGCCATGAAGTCACCATAATTGTTTAATTTTCTTCAATGCACTTACCACTACTTGATTATTTTTCCTGTTTCCTTGATTATTTTTTTCTCTCTCACCCAAATGTAAATTCCAAAAGAGCAACTATAGTCTGTTCTGTTCACCACCATATTTTTAGGCCTATAGTCATGCCTAAAACATAGTAGATATATAATAAATATTTGTAGAATGGATAAATAAAGTATATACTGGGGTAAATAAAGCATATATACCTTGAGAGAATGGACTGGATATCTCTAAGATTCCTTCCAACTGAGGTATTCATGACTCTGTAATTATAGTATCTCAAGATGACTTATTTGATATAAAATTAGAGGACATTGGTAAGGGAGTTCCACTTTGAGATCAGTGTTTTAAGAAGATCACTATGGCAGAATATACTATGTGGATTATGGAGGGAAGAAACTGTAGAGAATTTTATTAAGTAGGAGAGAAATTATCTAGTTGAAAGTGACGAAGGCCAAACTAGGGTAGTTGTGCAAAGGACAAATGAGAAAAATATACTGATTACAAAGCAAGCCAATGTTTACCTGACTAAGATGGATATATGGTAAAGTCAATGTAACCAGTAGGAGATTTTCATTTACTAGCTCAGGAAAATTTCTTAAATGTCCATGAGTTGTGGTCTTGAGCTAACAACTCAAGCTGCATCACAAGCTTACAGATGAATGTTTATATTCACCCAATAAATGAATAGCTCTTATTTATTTATATCTTTTGAGTGATTGGTGATGTGTATATCTGAAGGTTGAATATACCTGGCTGATTATAAAATAAGTATTTCAGAGAGTATTTCTGTGACTCAATGAGTCACCTCGGCTCTTTTAGTTTAATAAATTCTAACTGGTTGCCAGAGTGTAAGTCATACATTCTATTAAGCCCATTATTGATGGCTATTTTAGAATAACAGTAGAAATCCAGTAAATTATCACTTATGCCTAATGCATGCCTTATTCTTTAAAAGAGATTTTCTTGACAAATGGAAATTGAAAATGTATCTGAAACATTTCTTGGGAAAATAGATGTTATTGGTTTTGATAATGATAAAGGATAAAATATATCAGTTATAATTACAGCTTTCTTTTTTCTGAATATGCTCCTATATGTAATAGAAATAAATCTCTCTTGAAATAGTATTTCCTAAAATTTGATTCTACTATATTAATCTAAATAATAGCCAAAGCAAATTAAAGCCCTGAAGCAAGAGTCAGAAATGGATCTGTAATCACATTACATAAAGAAATAGTAAAAGAGAGAGTTCTCCAGCAGGAAGAGAAACTGATGTTAGGTTTCATTATAGAGTTCAAATACAGAGAAAGCTACCAAGTCATTTGCATGTGACCATCCTGGATTTATTGAGAAACCTCTCCATCCACAGCAAACTGGGACAGTTGGTCACTGTCAGAATCTCCATTTCTTGCAGCCAAAAAACCCTGACTAAATTAAATCCCACTTCTAAAAGAAAGAGAAGAGCCAATAAATAGAGAGGTTGATAAAAGTTTAAACGGATAAGGTGAATTTCAGTAATCAGATAACTACAACATTGTGGGTTGAAGGAATCAGGGAGAATTATTTATAAAAACCATAAATTTCGACAAGATTTTGAATTCACCTGATTTTACATTATATCTTTACTAATAAAGAAATGAGGCCCTGCTGCAAAGGTATACTAAAAGCCAGCTCTTACAAAACTGAATTCTTTAATATTCTACTGCTTCATGCTGCCCTTGATGTTAGTTGTTGCTATTTTCAGATATTTTTAAAAGTTTTGTGTAATGTATAAGCTTCACAAAGAAAATTAAATAAGGCAGTTGGTATTCTATTATTTTTACACTCTAGTTTCATTTTATGAAATGTTATTTATATAGCTTATAAACCTTAAAGTACATTAGATGTGCTTTATTATACATTACTTATTGTATTATACACTGTGTGTGTGTGCTTTAAGTCAGTGCTTCTCACACTTTAATTTGCATTTTACCTAGGATCTAAATAAGATAATAGGTGCTGATTCGGTAGGTCTGGAGGCCTGAGATTCTGCATATCTGACAATTTCCAAGGGGATGCCAGTGCTGTGAGGTTTCATGTGAGGTCATGCCCAGTTATCTCAATTATTTTCATCTGCAACAAGAGCTTCCCCCAGGTTGGGAGACTAAATAGCAACAGCCAAATTGGGTTGGGATATGGAGCAAATCAACAGGAAGCAGACTGAGCAAGCCAGTCAGTGGTCCAGTTGCATAACAGTCAGATATAAACTAAAGCTTCTAGGACACCCTGGGTCTAGGACACTCTGGAGTCTAGATGTCCAGAGGCATGGAGCACCTCTTGGCAGCAAGACAGTTACCAGCAGGGCGCTAGCTGCACAAAGTCTTGATCAAAACTCTATGTGCCAGCAACCCTAGGCAAGGCTTTGGGGATGAGATGATGAGTGAGGAATGGGATTGGTCCTCAGGGAACTCACCATCTGGGGGGGGAGGTTTGAGAAGCAGGTGAGTAACACCACTGTGAAGAAAGAAAACTTATAAAGGGTCATCAATTTAGGCAGTCAGTACCTGATAGGGATGAGGTCCAAGTAGGCAGATTGAGTCAGAGTCCCCTGGGGGACGGGAATATAAGAGCTGAGATGTAGACACAGAGTATTCACGTACCCACGATGTGCAAGACTTGATATGCAAAGAATTCCATATAATGCATGGGAATTTTATGCAACAGGCAGTGAGACAATATCTTATCAGGCCAGGGGTCCTTGATTATGGCAGAGACACAGTCAGTGTAGGGGCTGGGCTGGACTCCAAGTCCAGGCAAATCAGTGTGCTTGACAGGCAGAAGCCGGGCACCATGCACTGACCAAAAACCAAGAACGGTTGACATGAAGTAAGAGAAACTGTTAAATGTGAAAGAGCAGCTAATATTAGAAGAGAACAGACCTAAAGCAAACAGCTAAGAAAAGTAAATCTCCTTGTCCCTTATTCCTCTCACAACCTACCCTCCAGACCACAACCCACTTTCCAAATTATAGCCAAAAGCAACATGTTATCTGTTTCCTTGAGGAGACGGTGTATAACTGGGTAGATATGGCATTAAAAACGTACTATCTGTGTATCAAGACACAGCTGTACATGACCTTATCCTTCAAGGAAGTAAAAATGATACAACATAAAGCTGCATTATTTAATAATATTAAAAAATTAAATAATCATTAAATCATTAAATTAAATATTATACTTGTTTAGTACTTTTTAGGTTTTCAAGTACTTCCACAAATATTTTCTCATTTAATCCTCACAGCAATACCACACAAAAATTGTATGGCTGGCATACCCAAGTCACAAATAAACCATAGATGAGAAACAGAAAACTAAACTATAGGTTAATTAACTTGCCAAAAACCAAGTTGCTTCTAAGTTGCTGCCCTAGAGTCTTAGACTTCAGATCATTGTTCCTTTTAATTTGCTAAAATATAAAATAATTTATTCAGTTTCACATTTCTTTGTACAGAAGTTCTGGTGTCTAAATCTATAGGTGGGTCAGGCAGTCCATCATAGTTTATAGCTAAAGCATTTGGACCTTAGAATAGATGATAAGAAACATCAAAGTAGATGTAAGGGGTAAACGAGTAGTTTAGAATACCTTTGGGTAGTAGAGAATAAAGAATCAAAACAAATAATTCCCAGGGAATCAAAAGCAAAGGTAACTAATTTACAATGGAATGAAAGAGCCTGGGATATGAGTGTCAAAAAATAACTTATTCCAGAAGAGAGGGGGAAAAATCATTTCAAGGGGGATGGAGAAATGAGGGTAGAAACTCAGCTGACGTCTGAAGGGACTGGTGACTGAATAAAGCAGTGTGGTCAACAGGAACACGTGATTCACTGGAAGACACCATTTTTCTCTTCAGGGCCAGGACTGAAGAACAAAGACACCCCCCACACCCCCTTATGGGATTAGCAGGTGTAACTCTCAGGCAGAGATGCAGCTGTTATTCTGTGAGCCCCAACAGAAAGTGTACCATTGACACTGTATGAAGGATCTATGAAAGGGGGTACGATCTTGTTTCTGAATGCTGATGTCAGAGTTAGAACAAAATTGACCAGGGGTAACTGAAGAGTTTTTCTCCCATAGGAAAAGAATAGGGTTCAAAAGGCAGACTAGAACTCCTGTAAGGTCCAATGAACAGCCTTGAAATTGAGTAATGGGAGCAGAGATGGAAGTCTGATGTAGATTTGATTAAAATTAACTATAATCTTATGATATGACTTGTAAGATGACAGGGAATGTACTAACCTTGGAGAGGAAGACACCATGGTTGAATCAGGTTCGTGCCTGTCTTCGGCCACCTTCAGTATGGGCCACAGTGACAGGAAGCAGGTACTTCAGTCTGATCTTAAGATGAGTGAAGACCTTCAAACTATGACTCCACTGTGGCTGAACGGTAGTAACGTTTATCTTCAGAACAACCCCACTGGTGGAGGAGAGAAAGAAGTTAAAATTGAATTAAAGAACCAGACAACATGGAAAGGCACATAGCAAAATTTGAGAGTAATCTTGATTTTAATACGAATACTAGATATCTTAGCAAATGGAAGCAGCAAACTACCAAGAAATATTCTCTACAAATTTATACACTAAGGAAAAACAGCAGGCATAGATCAGAAATTGTAAATTTGCTATGTGTATGCTGAAGATAGGGAGATGACATATTCTGATGGCTTAAAGTATATTTTAAAAACTCAGAAAATGTTTTTTTTTTTTTCATGTAAAAATATAAGATTTGGCTTCTCTTAAAAAATTAGTTCTGGCATAGCCACATGGCTACAATGGGCTGGACTGAGTAGAACTCTTTTGTCATGACTCAACATGGACCTCTATGTCCAGCCCTGACTGGCATCTGTAGAAATTTCTGTTTGTTCCATGCCATCCCCACTCTGACAGCTGTTTGTAACCAAGTAGGCTTGTTCTAGACTAGAATGAGAAAAATAAAAATAGTGACCTAGACTGGGAAGGTATACTCTGTTTCTGTTAACAGATCCACTCAACAAATATTAATTAAACAACTAATATAAGTCAGGTACCTTGCTAAGTTCTACAGAGACGGACTTGAATAAGCCGCGGTCATTGTTCTCACGGGACTTACAAGACAGATATTATGTAAATAATGATCAGTGTGGTTAGCAGTATACTGGAGAAATGCTGAGTGTCTGGGACTCTAAATCTGCTGCTCCAACATCATGGGGCATCATTCTGAATAAATATAAGCTGAGTCTCTGGGACATGACTTAGGGCTTATAGTTAATCACAGATTGTTTCTAAAATGGTTCATGCTACTGACATGCTGTATACAAAGAAAAATGTGAAGAAGTAGAGCAACCAATTATTTTTCAAAGTTTTGGTGTTTTGGTCCTATTTCAGTAACACTACAAACAACCCACCATCTTTACACCCAAGGTCAATGACTCTGTTGTGCAAAGCATGCCGGTTATAAAGTTAGTATCTTTCCATTAAAAAGTATAAACAAACAAACAAACAAGATTCTAATGGCTAACATAGTTATGTGACAAGTTAGAAGACAAAGAACTTTATTTTTATTTTTTTGGAATGACAAAAATGTATGGGTAGCAAAGATGGTATTGATTGAAACCAAATCTTGGACAGAAATGCAGTCTCGAAAAGGAAAGGCAATGTTATTTGATCTTTACTATCTCCATCAAAGGCTCCTGTAATTCACAGTTTGACAGCATTTTTTGAGTAGAACTGACCATTTCACAAAGCTGTTATTTACTTTGAGAAGAAACCAACAATTAACAAGGTGCATCATAAAAAGATAATTGTGAACTTAGAGATATGAAATGAAACAATGAAATCCTAAAGGGCTGATATTTCAAAATCATAATTTCAATTTGCAAGTGGAAAGTGCTTAATACTGGTTTTTGTTTTTCCTTTAAAAAAGAGTAGTGTTTGAGTATATGGACACGTGTACACATAGCAGATCAGGTAGGAACAGCCTGCATTCTGCACCAAAACCCCTATGGATAGTTTTGCATGGTTTTGCATAATGATGGTTAGATTAGGAGTTTACTTCCTGTACAGTCATTCACTATGCTTTTTACAGACTAAGCTATGAGGACCAATAAGGAGTCTTGCTATGGTTGAGAGATAAACTCTGCTAACTGTGGATTAGAACACTCTGAAATTTCAGATTTTATAAAAAAAGACTGAGCAGCTAGAGATCTTGACCTGGGATGAGATACAGCTTTAATGTATCAAAGCAATTATTATTCATAGACCATTCATTCAACTTGTGATTACTCTGATCATCTGTTTTCCTTCTTCATCTACGAAGCAATTTCAAGTGCAACATCCCTTTGAAATGTTGTTTTACCCAAAAACTAATTTAAAATTTGAAGCTATGCCATTATACAATGTACTTATTTGGAAATTAATAAGTAATGTTGGAATTACTTCGTTCCTCTTTCTTAACAGTAACATGAGTGGATGCTCTCAAACCATTTTCCCCCTTTGGCAGTTCAGGAAAGCCCAGAGTCCTCTTCTCAGAATGATGCTTGTAAACCACTTAGCATAGAGTTGAAAACATTATTCAATAAATGCTAGCAGTTCACTAATTTAATAAAGTATGCAATTAATAAACTGGATTAGTGGTTCATTTCAAATTTCTTTTTTTCCCCATTTCTATGCTTCATCTCTATGAACAGTTAGCAAGGACTCTACTTACATTTACAGAGTGTAAAAAAGATGCAGTCAGTTTTAATAAGGAGACATCTACATTAGGTGCCATTTGTTACAACACTTCTGATATAATTATTTGAGACAAATTTCAATTACACTTGAAAGCCAAATGTAATCCAGTTCAGAAAGACACTCACAAATGACCCTTGATCTTTATTTCAGTCAGTTACAGTTAAAATGATTCTTGTGTTTCCTCATGCTGACAACTATCTTGGGGTGGGGGTGGAGATTCAACCACCAGTTGTTGTGCAAGAGGTGAGCGGTAGTTTAAATGAAGCATTCACAGAATAAGTCAAAGAAATCCAATATTCATAATTTTCTATTACCTTGACTTCTGTATGTTTTTAATGTCTGTATCTATCCATCTATTTATCTATCACCTATCGATCTTCTTCCTAGGATTGAGTTGGCCATACTTATCATATTTATCCAACAAGGTATGGAAAGATTTGGTAAAACAGTACCTTTTATTCTGGGCCACTTTGCAGGGGAAACTTGATTCTTCAGTGAAATAGAGGAAGGGTCTGCTTAAAGAAGCATAATGTTGCCTCATAAGGCACAGTGGCAATATTTAGCATGGGAAGTGAAGAATTTATTTTTCAGCTGAAACTCCAAAGAAAATTTCTAGGTAGAAAGTGCAACGTATAATTATGTGGCTTGGAATTCTGCCAGGGCCCTGGAATTCATACCTCTTCACTTTCAAGATGTGTCACAGACCCTTTAATTACCTGAAGTGGATCAGGACCTCTGTTTTCTGTCTATTCCATCAAAAAGACAACACATTTTGTTACACATTTACCTGATGCCCCTTTGAATTTTAAATTTTGATGAGCACCGTGCAGGAATCATCTTAATCTCTCCTATTGAAATATTTGGGGGATTTTTTTTGAAATCCTAATTTACAGGATTGATGGCAAGGTGGGAGCCATTCTTTTGTGGGAGAATGACCACAGATGCCCATGGGATTCAGAGGGAAAGGCCTGAGACCACTACCTACTAGGAATCAGATAGCTTCGACTTAACATTGACTTGACTACTTACTAGCGATAAACTCTTGGATAGTGTTAGTTAGCCTTGAGACTGAGCTTCATCATCTATAAAATAGTCAACATCATATTTTTTATATTATAGAAGTGACATAGTATTCAAAAAGCTCTTAGCCTCATACATGGAATAGAGCAGTCAAATAATGCAAGTATTATGATTATTATTTCCAAGTCTTCTCTAGGTCTTAAATCTGCTACATAGGCTATATCCTGTGGAGAAATGGTAGAACTCCACAGCCTGACTGTGAGAAGTTTTGTATATCAGGTTAAAAAGTTTAGATTATTATCCTGTAGGCAAAGAGGAGGTAATCACTGAAAATTTATAAGCAGGGGGATGACGGGATGACATTTGTGTCTTAGAAATAGGGCTCTGGTTGTGGGGTGGAGGAGGGTTTAGGAGATGAGAGGCCGGAGAGGGGCACTTGTGGGGATGAGCACTGGGTGTTATATGGAAACCAACTTGACAATAAACTATTTGTTAAAAATAAATAAATAAATAAATAAATAAATAAATAAATAAAGGAGATGAGAGGCTGGAGACAGCCCCAAATATATTGCAGACTAGTCTGTCTCCTCAAAGAGAGCATGAACTTAATTTAATCCGTTATTGAATTGTCTACAATGCTTTAATGCCTTCATCGTCCTTTGAGAGACATAACAGATTCTTTTTGGTCTTTATATAAAATGACCCCAAAATTCTATTCATTTTTTTTTTTTCTTCATCTCTTCCCCCAAGGCAGGATGTTTTAGCTGTCTGGTGCCATATTTCAACATACTTAGTTATTATGTTATTTGTGTGTTTTTTAAATTTTATTACTTTTTTTTTTTTTTTAGAGAGAGAGGGTACAAGTTGGGTAGATGGGCAGAGAGAGAAAGCAAGAGAGAGAATCTTAAGGAGGCTCCATACTCATTGTGGAGCCCTGTGCAGGGCTAAGTCCCACTGCCCTGGGATCATGACCTGAGCCCAAATCAAGAGTCAGATGCTCAACTGACTGGGCCACACAGGCGCCCCTATTATATTATTTCTCCTCCTCTCCATCCTCCTCCTCTTCCTCTTTTTTCTTCTCAGCTGTTGTAAGCAGGGCATTCAGATAGGCAAACATCTTAGGATGATGTCTAACAGAATAGTTGCTTGGCTAACAGAAACAGGGTTTCAATACAGAAGTATTTCTACTTACCAACATTCAATTTATAAGTATTTATAGACATAAACAAAATAAACTACAGATGAGAGGAAAAGTGTTCCAACTCTAACCATCACAAATACGGTAAAATTGTCACTTGAATGTTCTCGCTGAGATGTGGGAAAAATGGAAATGTCACTTACTTTTTGTAAGTTGATGTCCTTCTCTGAAGCAGAGGAACTAGGGATCAGGTCTTTGCTCTGTTTCTGAGCCACATTTTTCTCCACTGTAAACCACTGTCTTTCTATCAATGGCTTAAGCAAAGTAGAAACAGAGTTTAAAAAGTTTTTCATACCCATCACTCCTTTATGGCACAATACTATTGATTTCCTGGAAAGATGCATGATATTACTTTGGAGGTTAGCACTGACGCATTATCACACGAAAGTATTAGAAAAACCAGGTCACTGATTTGGCTGACCTAATGTGAACTATGTGGATTACGGGGAAAAGGATCAATATGAACAAGTCTAGTAATAGGGAATATAGGATAGAAATGGAAGTCGTCCAGCCCAATGCAAAGCTCAGATACTGATAGTCAGGGTGTAACTCCAGGGTTGAGATGTAAAGTCCAGGTGTTTGATTAAGGCCATGAGACAGGAACAGACGGATAAGCACAGAAGGGACAAAGGGAAATATCTAGTATGGTCAGAGGCAAAGGAAGCAGGTAACCAAGAAACTGAGGACACAAATGCTGGTGGCCTGAAATTGAACAGAACAGTAGCCACCCAGGCACCCCTTAAGCCTTTGATTTTTAAAAAATTTTTAAAACATTTATTTATTGTTGAGAGAGAGAGAGACAGAGCACAAGCAAAGGAGGGGCAGAGAGAAAGGGAGACACAGAATCTGAAGCAGGCTCCAGGCTCTGAGCTGTCAGCACAGACCCCTACGCGGGGCTCAAGGTCACAAACTGTGAGATCATGACCTGAGCTGAAGTTGGAAGCTTAACCAACTGAGCCACCTAGGAGCCCTTATGTCTTTTATTTTTAAATCTCTAATGAAGGAGTACACTTCTAGACCCCACTGGTATTCTCAAAAGACACCTTTTTTAAAAGTCTCAGTGATGAATATGTCTCATCAGTAATAAAGGCGGTGCTAGGTTCCAGGAAAGCCTCAGCTTGGAAATGGCTATTTGATATTTTGAACAATTGTGTATGGTTTCTTACAAGTCATGCATCAATAATGCAGTAATAGTGCTTTAGAAAAACTGCAAAATCTGTTACCATTAGAAATAGTTGTCTGTCTTGAATAGATGTCTAATTTTGAAAGGAAATGGCTTCACTTTCAAATATGAGACAGTTGTAAAGATTATATGTATGTACACATTTATGTACAGTATAGACTCTTCAAAAGAATTCTCAATGGAGAAAAATATCAATCTGTTCTTCAAAGTCATTATACAATAATCTGATATATGTAATAATCCACCCACATAATTCATCTGATTATTTGTATGTTGAGAGTCTATTGTATTTAATGTAACCAGCATATCTAATTATAGAAATTTGCTCCTAAACATGAAAAATGAAGATGAATAACAGTGCTTAATTCTTCCATTGAAACACTTTCAGTGCAATTTAATGGAATTCATGCCTAATATTTCAAAAAAGAATCATCCTGCTGGTGAAACAATCTCCTTTCTTCTTTCTTTCCTTCCTCTTCCTCCCTCCCTTCCTTCCTTCCTCCATCAGAAATACCATTAGCCAGCACAGAACAAATGAAGAACAGATTACTAAAAATCACACATTCAAAAATTATTTCTTGGACGTCCAATACGGTACAATGCACTGTGACTGATGCAGAATACTATGTCTGTGTCTATAGCCTAGACACAGACCCCACTGTCATTATTTATAGGCAAGTGTGGAACCAGACAGGAGAAAGGACATTTCAATAAAACATGAGGAGGATCTAGAGACATGCTGTGTTATGGGAAAACATAAGAGAGTCACAGAATCCATGCTTGGTGTTGAGGAATCCTTCCTGTGTAAGTGGGATCTAAGTGTAGCCCTGTGGATGAATACAAGTCACTACCAGTTGTTGGAGCAGGGGACGGAAAAAGGGACAAAAAGTATCCAAGGCAGAGGAAATATGGATAAAAACACAGAAGCAAGAAAGAGTGTGGAAAATATGAAAGAATTGGAGAGCTGAGGCTTTGCATGTAGGTGTGGCAGGGGGGCTGTGCAGTGGTGAGGGAGAAGGTGCAGGGGCTTTTTAATACATGCTATTGACTTTATAATGGAGTTTTGACTTTACAAAAGGTGAAAAATAGAAATGCTCATGAATATGTATATTTAATAATGTTCAGATTATCTAAATATCTGGGATGCTCATAATGTCTTTGTGAAAATCAAGCCAGTCTTTGTGAAAATCAAGACTAGCTTAGCAGCATAAGGAGGCATCCAGTTCATAGACAAAGAGCGATAGAAGCCACAGATATTTATTTGCCTTTTCCTACCAATGACTAAAATAATGTTACAATACTCAAATGGAGGCTCAACAGATTTGAGGAATATTTTGGAATTGTAATGTACATGCCAAGCACTCGGCAGAGCACTTCATATGCCTTATCTCATTCAATCCTCACAATATTGTGTTATAAAGTTACTATTATCCCTTTTTTAAAGATGAGCATGAGGCTAAGAGGGGTTAAGTAACATGCATAAGGTCACACAGATATATTGGTGGAGCCCAGGCAGGCTGCCTCTTGAGCCCAAGGTCTTAACCACTTCCCAGTTCCCCAGTCACATTTGCAGTGAAATGACATGAATGATACAGAAATAAGAGTACATTCAGAGCCAAGAGACAGAGTTCTCATTCTGGTTGTGTACTTCAAAGTCAAAACAAGATAAAATATGTTTTAAATCATTTTAAGATATCAGAAAATGCATAAAAGAAAAACCGTATTAAAACCATTCATAACCAGTGACCTAGTGGTGTTAACACTGCAAAATTCAGGGGCGCCTGTGTAGTTCAGTCGGGAGCCTGACTCTTGATACCAGCGCAGGTCATGATCTCACAGTTCATGAGATCGAGCCCTGTGTTTGGCTCCATGCTGGCAATGTGGGGCCTGCTTGGGATTCTCTCTCTCCCTCTCTCTCTAGCCCTCTCCTTGTTTTCTCTCTCTCTTTCAAAAATCAATGAATAAACTTAAAAAAAAACCAACCCAGCAAAGTTTATTGAATAGCTGCAATATTTCATGTAAATATCTGGGGTTTTACATGAATCATCTCATTGGATCCTCACAGTATTAACCTTTGAGGGCATTACTTTTATCCCTACTTTACACAGAGTAGGACAGAGACTTAGGGTGAACAAATAATTGATTTAAAACTATATAGTCAATAATTATGTGGTTAAATCCAGAATTCATAATTTGATCTATTTCACTGCAAACTCATACTTGTTATCAATTTGTTCTCTTGACTAATTTCTCAATGTATCTTTTCAAATATATATCAATAGAAATAAATATATATACATATATGCACATTTTATAAACAGAGAGTACTGGACACATAATTTTATAATAACGTATTGAAACTTTCCATGTCAATTAATATTTGTGGGCTTTAAATATTCATGTTGAACCAAAAAAATAAACCAAACAATCTGATTAAAAAATGGACAGATGACCTGAATAAACATTTTTCCAAAGAAGATATACAGATAGCCAACGGACACATAAAAATATGCTTAGTACCGCTAATTGTCAAAGAAATGCAAATCAAAACCACAATGAGATATCACCTCACATGCTCTTAGAATGGCTAAAATAAATAAAACAAAACAGGAAGTAATAGATGTAGGCAAGGACACAGAGAAGAAGGAATGCTTGTGCACGGTTGGTGGGAATGTAAACTGGTGCAGCCACTGTGGAAAACAGTATGGCATTTTCTCAGAAAATTAAGAATAGAAACCTATAATCCAATAATCCGAACACTGGGTATCTATACCCAAAAATAAGAACACTAATTGGAAAAGACATATGCACCCTTATGTTTATTGCAGCATGTTTTATAACAGCTAAGATATGGAAGCAACCTAAGTGTCTATCAATAGACAAATAGATAAAAAAGTTGTAGTACATACATACACACACACACACATTACACAGCCATAAGAAAAAGGATGAGATCTTGCCATTTGGAAAAACATGGATGGACCCAGAGATCTAGAGGATATTATGCTTAGTGAAATAAGTCAGACTGAGGAAGACAAACACCGTATGATTTCACTCATATGTGGAATCTAAAGTAGAGAACAAATAAACAAACAAAAAGCAGAATCAGATCTGTAACGATGCAGACCTGCTGGTTGCCAGAGTGAAGGGAGGATGGGGAGATGGGAAAAGTGGGTGAAGGGGAGTTGGAGGTACAGGCGTCCAGTTACAGAATGCATAAGCCACAGGAAGAAAATGTACAGCATAGGAAACATAGACAAAACTGTTGTAATAGCACTGTGTGGTGACAGATAACTGTACTCATGAGCATAGATTACTGTTTAGAGAAGTTGAATCACTATGTTGTACATCTGAAACTAATGTAACATTGTGTGTTGACCATGCTCAAATTTTTAAAAAGATTATTAAAAAGGAAAACAAAAATATTGATGTTGATTCCAACTTTTTGCCAATCACTTACTTCTATATAAAATTCTTATTCTATTCCCTCTTATGTTAAATGGGGGATAATAGCATTATTCTATCCATCAGAGGGTTAGTATGAGGACAAAATCAAATAATATTTCAGAGTAAGTCCAATCAGGGACAGCAACGTGTTATTATCATTTCTCCTTTCAGGGAGGAAATCTGTCCAAGCAGTAGGAAAATGAAATGATCATTTTGTGCACACAAGTGAAATAATGATATTGTGAAAAGTCTCTGTTCTACTCCATTAACTGTGATCTCTATGCTTCACTATCCAAAACAAAAATATGTCAGAAATTGTGACTTTGTTTAAAAATCAAACAGTCAGACTGCCCAAAGTGCTGGATAATTACATAGCTGGTTTACAAAAAAAGATAATAATAAAATAAAGGGATAACCACAGATTGTGAAATTATAACTACCATCTACGCAGTCCCAGGGCTGCATGGCAGGAAGAATAAGAATAAAAGAGAAGAGTTAAACCTTTTTTGTGCAAATAACAATGTGTCAGTAAATGGTTCTATAAATATTTTGTCTAGACTTACACTTTAGCAGCAACGTAAATTAGATAAGCACAATTGAATACATACTTCTGTCTTTAAAAATGTGACTCAAGTATATAAATTATCGATCAACATAGATGTGTGATTAGGAATTTGTCATTAGTAGATTCAGAAGGACATGATCACATTTATCAACAGAGTTACTGGCAGGAGGGCCCTATCCCCCTTTGAACTGGTGGCGCATTATTGGTGTGCTTCTTCTTAAAGCACAGCAAAACCTGCAATATCTCCCTCCCGTCTTCTTACTACACCTTGTCTGTCAAGTGCACAAGCTGTCTTGGACTCTCTGCAACTCTCAATGGCATCTCCATTTTCATTGCCATGCAAAGTACAATGTGCATAGAAGTGCCCCTCAAATACTGATGCAAATTTAGAATCATAGATTTTACATCTGGAAAGGGCATCGAGACTGATTGCTTCTCTGAACATATCAAGTATTACCCAGATTATTTCCACTTTACCACTAGGCACATGGAGACTTGGAGAATTAAATGACTTGTCCAGAGTCTCCCAGGCAGGAGACCAAAAACTGAGTTTTCTGAT
Organism: Hyaena hyaena; assembly: GCF_003009895.1. NCBI lineage: Eukaryota > Metazoa > Chordata > Mammalia > Carnivora > Hyaenidae > Hyaena > Hyaena hyaena. Next base: position 574,669 of record NW_024081159.1, read on the forward strand.
TCCTTGGGTAATAAAATACCTAAACTGAAGAAGGTTTAAAAAATATATTTCAGGGGTGCCTGGGTGGCTCAGTCGGTTAAGCGTCCAACTTCAGCTCAGGTCATGACCTCACGGTTCGTGGGTTTGAGCCCCGCATCGGGCTCTGTGCTGACAGCTAGCTCAGAGCCTGGAGCCTGTCTTTGGATTCTTTGTCTCCCTCTCTCTCTGGCCCTCCCCTGCTCATGCTGTCTCTATTTCTCTCTCAGAAATAAATAAAACATTAATTTTTTAAAAGAAATTAAAAATATATTTCAAAAAAAGGGATACTATTGTATTTGTCTTTCTATATAACTTCATTTGGGTATATTTTAAAAGAGCCCAACACTGTTATTTCCACTGGATTCATAGGAAAATAAGTTCTGCCACCAAGTCTACACTGTTTTCTGGATTTGTAAATTAACGAACCTGATGAGATGCATCTGTTTTCAGATATAGACATGAGAAAAATTAATCACAAAGTACTTTCTAAATACCTGCAAGTGTCTGTAGAGAAAATGCCAATAAGCAATAGGAAGACCGGGAGCCTGAGGACAGAAAACAGAGAACTAAGGCATTCACCTGAAAGTGACTCAACCTTCAGCCTGGGGTTGCTGGGTCATGAGAGATTAAAAAGAAAGAAGATAATCAGACGAGTAAGAATCATATGTGAGAAAGGCCACAAGAAAAAAAAAATACATGAAAACAAGAGAAAGCAGGAAGACTAGAGTTTGCCACAACAAACAAAAGGCAAAAGAAGAAATGGTATCAATTTTTAAAGTTCATGTGAGAAAACATACCTACTTTTAATCGGATCCTCTCCATTTTCCCTTCCAGCAATGTTCCATTGGGCCGCGGCTCGCTAACTGGTTGCACATGCCACGTCCTCTGTAAGTTTCCTTAAATTATTCCTGGTTTGCATATCTTTTGGAAACTTTTTGGTAAATGAAAACTTTGTTTTTTTCTCCTTTTGAGTAGTTTTTCTCATAACTTTACAATTAAGGATTTTTAAAACTCTTTTTAATTGCAAATAAATAGCTTATATGATTTATAAACATTTTATCTCCATTAAATTTAATTTTTTATGTTTTATTTATTTTTTTGAGAGAGAGAGAGAGAGGCAGTCCAAGCAGGGGAAGGACAGAGAGAGAGAGAGACAGAATCTGAAATCAGACTCCAGGCTCTGAACTAGCTATAAGCATGGAGCCCAATGTGGGGCTCGAATCCACCAACTATGAGATCATGACCTGAGCCAAAGTTGGACGCCCAACCAACTGAGTCATGTAGGCGCCCCTCCATTAAATTTATTTAACAGAGATTGTCCGCTGCTTACTGTGGGCCAGACCCCATTTCAGGCACTGTATTCTTGCCTGCTTTCAGTCAAGTGGCTCTAAGCTCCTTTACATAAACTCAGGTAGCTTTCACTTGTTTTTTGTTTGTTTGTTTTTTTAGTTTATTTATTTATTTTTGAGAGACAGAGGGAGAGCATGAAGGAGAGGGAGAGAAGGAGGGTGAGAGAATCTCAAATAGGCTCTGCACTGTCAGTACAGAGTCTGATGTGCAGCTTCAACTCATGAACCTGAGCTGAAATCAAGAGTCGGATGCTTAACTAACCGAGCCATCCAGGTGTCCCCAGTAGATTTCATTAAAATATATATATATTTTATATTTTTTATATTATATATATATATATAAGATATATATAAATATATAAATTTTTGAATATTTTTTATTTTATATATTTATATATATATATATGATTTCAAGAAATTAACACTTTTGAATCCCCTTTCATGTCAAAGTCAAACAAAAATGAGGTCTAACTCTCATAACTGAAGCCTCATTCTTTCATTCACTCACCAAAAGCAGTAATGCAGACACCAGGGTTGCATTAGGGTGTTAAAAGGAGTCCCTGCCCTCATGGGCTTAATGATCACTTTTATTTTAGAGGGAGGAGTGCTAGTGATTTTGACTATAAGAAGTCAGTCAATCTGGCTGAGGTTAATTCACTGATTTTACTTAGGCTCAGCAGATCCTAATGAGTTAGAACCATACAAAGATGAAATTCACTGAAAGATCAGGTCTGAACTTACCCTGTACTACTCACTTACAGGCTGTCTTCCTGCAAAGCTACGTGAAAGCAGCTCTAGCTGAGTAATTCAGGCCACGGATCCTGATGGAGGGCTGACATGGTGAAAAATGTTACCCACCTACCACATCATGTAGGCTGTGACCCCAACCCCCCTGGATGATGCCAGAGAAGGGCTGGTGTTACCCCAACCATGGATGCTGAGGTACAGGCCATGCCACCAGCCAGCCATATTACATAGCTGCAGCCACTCAGCTTGGGCCCCAAGATGTTTGCTTCTCTAACCACAAACGCTTGGCTGATGAGCCAGGGCTGGAACTGAGATTCCATCCATTATGTTTCCACTGGATCTAAGCCCCCGCCTGTGCCAGGGGAAGAGCTGTTATTTCCTAGTCATTCAGTTCAAAGGTCTGAGGTTCCCCTTCTGGAGACTGACACCCAGACCTTGTGGAGTGCCTGTGTCCTGCTCCAGACGTGATAGGCACTGGGAAAGTCACATACATGCTATTACTCCTATCTCTGAAATTTTCCCTTTTATAAAAACTGCTCAGGAAGTCTTAGGAATGTTCAGCTTGGCTGTTGGCTAGTCTTCTATGTTATCGACCAACAACAGGAGACAAGAGTGGTGACTACTCAAGGGCAAACTTTGCCAGAGGAGTGAATATGTTGGGAGATATCAATCTACGGTACACTAGGGTAGTCTCGATGGAATCCTCTTATATGGTAACAGAAGAGCCTAGGAAAACACTGCATGACTAAAACAAAAACAAGCCAATCTACCTTAAATCTAGTGGAATCATCGGGTATAACCCAATTCTACAGGTGTATGATTTGTAGTGCTGCTACCACAGAATGAGTATGGTCTTTCATGGCTCATTCTTCTAGGAAAACAGTTAGTGAGGGATAAATACATCACAGAAACTGTAATAGATAGGTACTAGGGATACAAAGGTAGAGTCTCTGTTCTTAAGTAACTATGTCTAGTTAAGGAGACCAACTCTAAAATGATGAATGCTGTGATAGGTTATGCATACTATGCTATGGAAGCAAAGAAGAAGAAATAGCGAACATTTGAGAAAAGTCGGGGAGGACTTCACAGAGGACGTGGTGACATTCAATGTGTACCTCAAAGGGTGGGTCTACAACCCATTTAAGGAGATCTCCCACAGGACTCCCCAAGCTGCATTCAGTTAAGATACATCTGTTTTTAGTTGATGCATGATGCTTTTCTTGGAAATGGGGCTCTACATACGGTACACCCTTGACATTTACAAAGGAGACATCCTGAGATGTTCCAGAACATCTAAATTCACACATACTAATTAAGATATAGAAGCTGAATAATTAAGCAGGCTTACTCATTGATGAAGTGCTTGCTTCTACACATGAACCACGTGGCAGCACAACTAGATATGGCAAACCTCAAAGGCTGAAAGTGCAAATGACATGAGTCTAGCATGCCATAAGTTTTTATTTATTTTATTTTGAGAGAGAGAGAGAGAGAGAAAGAGAGAGAGCAAGCAGAGGAGAGGCAGAGAGGAAGAGAGGGAAAGAGGGAGAGAAAGAGAGAATCCCAAGCTTTCCCAACACTGTCAGTGCAGAACCTGATGCAGGGATCAATCCCATGAGCCATGAGATCATGACCTGAGCCAAAATCAAGAGTTGGACGCTCAGCCCACAGAGCCACCCAGGCCCCCTAGCATCACTTAGAGAAGGATCTTCCAGGATGGTAGCAGGATTATCCCAGTGCTCCAAAGAGGCAGTGATACTTTAGGCCAGAGAAGTAGAGATTAATCATCTCCTCTCCTCAGAAGATCACTTTATGGTAGAGCCTGCTGCACACTTAGTTACCTGGAATACACAGCAGAGGTCACTCAGAAGGAGGAGATTGGTGTCTGGCCTCATGTTACATGACCCAGTGAGTCATCATGAGCCAAAATGGATTCCTTACAGTTGGAAAGAATTAATGTATATACCATTTATTGAATACGATCAGTGTGCTCTTGGTATACTTCTAAGAGCCTCACAGCTACGTTAGCAGCATTTACTTGTCACTCAAACCCTGTGAGTTAGCCACTATTATATCCCCATTTCTGATAAGAACAGATACTCCATTTGATCTTAGCCAAAAGGCCGTGAAGCAATTATGTCCCCATTTCTGAGATGAGGAAACTGAGCTTGGGGAAGTTAATCAATAAACTCAAAATCATACAAACTGGAAAGTGATAGAATTGGAGGGTAATCCAGGACTGTCTATCATCTACACCCTCTGCTCTCAGCTTTTTGATCCTTCTTCATCCTCAGTTAAAGAGAGAGAATATTAGTAGAGTGTGTGCAAAGAGGGAAAAGGCCATATTCTTGGGGACTTGTGACTGGCTAGGGACATGCTCCTCCACAAATGCCCTTGCTTTCGTGATTTCCTGGCTCAGGAATTAAGTAAGTGCTCCTGCACCAAGCATTGTCAGGAATATGGATTTTTTGCCTTTCACAGGTTGATGTGGCCCATGACAGGAATCATGCACGTCAGGGCTGAATATATGTTGCTAGAAATAGATTATTTCAGGAAGTCAGATTCATACAGTTAAAATAGAAGTGAAGGAAACTAGAGGAAAGATACAACCTTCTAATCTGTGACTGAATCACGCACCATAATTGAGCCTTCTCATTTCCCACTCTTTCCTTCTTCATTTTGCAAGTGTCTCCAATTGTGACATTACTCCTTCGTATTTCTTTTTCTTGTCTTGCTATTTTCTCCATCCACCCTGTCTTTTTACTTTTCTAGGAAGATCCTATTCATTATTGAAATTATCAGAGAGTAAGGTAGAAGAGATAGTTCTTAGAAAAACAAAAGAAATCACATTAAATAAGTCAAGGTTTTCAGTAAAACCAGAGGTTATGATTTTGTTACTGATATTAATGAGAATATTATATACATAAATTTGTCCAACGTATTTTTTAAAAGCCTAATTTTTTGTTGAAACTATTCTAGGTCTTGGGGATATCAAAATAAAGAAGACAGAAACTTTTTCATATGTTAAAGACTAAACATTTTTTACCATCTCCAAATTCATATGTTAGAGGTGGTCCTCTGGGTTGTAAGATTGATATGAGGTGGAGCCCTTGTGAATGGGATTGGTGTCCTTATAAGACGAGCCATGAGAGGGATGATCTCTCTCCTCCCATAAGAGGATACAACAAGAAAACAGCCATCCATGAGCCAGAAAGAGGGCCTCCACTAGGAACTGAATTGCCTGGCACCTTGACTTTGGACTTCCCAGTCTCCAGAACTATGACAAATAAGTTTCTGTTGTTTAAGCCATGGTAATTTTCAAAGCAGCCAAAATTGACAAGACAATGGGTAAGTTGAGACATAAAGACACAATGTCAATAAAATGTGGTATTGTGGCATATATCTCTATCTCTATCTGTATGAAGTTGCCATGGGAGCTCTTTATCCACCCCAGGAGTTCCAGGAAAGTCTCTGAAGGGAAAGATAATATCTGAGATCATTCATTAAAGATGAATTAAAATTAGAAGTCAGGGAAGTAAGGGATGGGGGGAGGGCATTTCAGGCTTAGAGAATTCAGTAGATGAGCAGGTACAAAGGCGTGGGATCACGTGGTATGTTTGGAGAATTTTAAGTGGTGCAATGCTGCTAGAAGACCAAGTTGCAGGGAGTGAGAGACATGAGTAAGGCTTAGAGAGAGCTTTTCTGTCTGTGAAGGAACACATACTTGGGACCTGTTGGTGGCTCAATGGGTTGAGTGTCCGAGTTTGGCTCGAGCCATGATCTCATGGTCCGTGGGTTCGAGCCCCATGTCAGGCTCTGTGCTTACAGCTAGGTCAGAGCCTGGAGCCTGCTTCAGATTCTGTATCTCCCTCTTTGTCTGACCCTCCCCTGCTCATGCTCTCTCTCTCTCTCTTTCAGAAATAAATAAAACATTTAAAAAAGGAGCACATGCGTGAACCTTTTGGTGATGGGGTGATGGAACGGCCTAGAAAGACTCTAAGAAAGAGAATTCCCATAATCACATAACATTTTAGAGTGATCAGCTGGATGCCCAAGACAAGGAGAAACCTGACGGGTGGGAAACAAGAACCCAGGATGCCAGTCTAGGGGAGACATGAAGGGAACTTGCACTGGACCATCCTATTGTGAATGGAACAGAAATAAGCTGTCAATCTTTGGATGTAGGTATTGTGTGAAGTGCAGAGAGGAATATAAATCTTTTATGAGGCATTTCTTGAGTTCCTGTTTATGAATAGCGAAGGTGACCCTAAAGGGAATGTCAAAACCCTATAGAGGTCTTCCTATTGTTTATTTTCACAGACTCGTATTAGACTCCAGTACAGTATTTTTTCCCCTCGCCTTGGGTCCAGGATTCAGTATACTTTCCTCTCCAGTAACTAGCATTCTGTTGGGTCTTTGGGAAACTTTTTCTCCAGTCTAGATATGGCCTGAGTCTCAAGGCTCCCAAATATCTTCTTTGCTTTATACCCCAAAAGAAAATATACCTTTTCTTCATAACACTTAACTGTGATTATAATTAACTGATAATGCCAGCTCTAATTGTTGAACGTGTCCCCTTCAGCCAGTTGCTATTCTTTGTGGCAAACATCAGACAGGAACTCTGTTCAACAGGAGTGCGAAAATGTATAGGAGACAGATAGATGAGATCACAGGTAAACCAGGGAAAGGAAATTGGTAGAAGCCTGAGGCAGCGCAGCTAAATGCTGAGCCAGATCACACCAGGGTTCCTCTGTGCTCAGGACCCCACCACTGAGACTGCTGCTATGCTGCTGATTCAGAACGCTGCTTGATGAATTCTTGATGAATTTTGGATTGTTTCTGAGCCACTGTCATGTGTCTTCAGCGCTCACATTCCTAGGAGAGAGCATGTCTGGTCCTGGCTGCTGGGAGATGGGAAAGGAAGGACTATCTTTTATTAACTTCTACAGTGCGAAGGTGGGAACAAAGCCCTCTCTTTCCCTTCCAGCTCTTTGGGGTATCCATTTGCCAGACAGGAAGTTCCATGAGGGTAGAGACTGTCTCATTTTCATTCACTGTCACATCCTCAGTACCATGCAGAGTTTAGTACTAGACAAGGAAAGAATAAATACTCTACAAATATATCTTAGATGAATGGGAAAATAGATGCATGAATGTGCCTTTTTTAAAAAGCATTTTATTTCTAAATGACTATAGGATTTTAATAAATCTAAACTACCTGGTCCTAATCCAAAGTTCCTAAGACATGAATAGACATTTTTCCGAAGAAGACATGCAGATGGCTAACAGACACATGAAAAGATGCTCAACATTACTCAGCATCAGGGAAATACAAATCAAAACCACGATGAGATACCATCTCCCACCTGTCAGATGCCTAACATTAACAACACAGGAAACAATAGTGATGGAGAGGATGTAGAGAAAAGGCAACCCTCTTACACTGTTGGTGGTAATGCAAACTGCTGCAGTCACTCTAAACGGCAGTATGGGGATTCCTGAGAAAGTTAAAAATAGAATCACCCTATGACCCAGCAATTGCACTACTAGGTATTTATCCAAAGGATAACAAAATACTGATTTGAAGGGCATGTGCACCCTGATGTTTATAGCAGCGCTATCAACAATAGCCAAATTATGGAAAGAGCCCAAATATACATCAACTGATGAGTGGATAAAGAAGATGTCTCTCTCTCTCTCTCTCTCTCTCTCTCACACACACACACACACAGGAATATTACTCAGCCATCCAAAAGAATTAAATCTTGCCATTTGCAATGATATGGATAGAGCTAGAGTGTCTTATTCTAAGTGAAATAAGTCAGAGGACAAATATATGATTTCACTTATATGTGGAATTTAAGAAACAAAACAGATGAACATAGGGGAAAGAAAAAAAAGAAAGGGAGGCAAACTATAAAAGAAACTCTTAATTATGGAGAACACAACTGAGTTCCTGGAGGGGAGGTTGGGGTGGGGATGGGCTAAATGAGTGATGGGTATCAAATGGGGACATTTGTTGTGCTGAGCACTGGGTGCTACATGTCAGTGACAAATCACTAAATTCTACTCCTGAAACTAAAGATACACTATATGTCAACTAACTAGACTTTAAATAAAAACTTGAAACGTTAAAAAAAATGTGAACCTTGAGAAACAAACAAACAAAAAACCAATCCAGTTAATAAAATCACAACTTTAGGGGAATCCAAGGAATCTTTATTTTAAAGAAAAATAAATGTTTAAAATTTAAATAAAAGGAACTACTTAGTCCTAATCTACAGTTCCTAACTGTCATCTGAGACAGTACCTGGAAATGCTCCCATCTTCCACTTATTTCATGGTGTTTCCCAAGCCCACTCCCCACCCCTACTTCGGATCCTCAGACTTTAGCACAGGTACCACAGACCATTTAGTCCATGCCTCCCCTCTTCTCTGGAAACAGATCAAAGCAATGTCATCAGCGTTCTTAAAAGCAACTAAGCTGTTTACCTTTCCTTCACTCTTCAAACTTGTTAAGACCTGGCTCTGGAGAGGGAGCTTATCCCTGGCTGAGGGAGAGAGTCTACAGACCATTTCCCTCTAGAAGGCGGGGAAGATGAACAGCACCCTTGGGCATGATTATGAGTAGGCAATGGATATGGTACATGTTTAGAGCTATTTGGGATTTGAAGCAGCTGTTTTGTCTGACCAACTGCAACACTGCAATTCTGGGAAAATGCAACAATGCTTTGAGATGGATCATCTAACCGTTGAGCTTCTGATTGCTTTAAAGAGTGTGCTAATTAGTCAAAGTCAAATCACAATAATATAAAATATAGCACCTTTTGGACACTGAAACTGAAAGATCATAATAAAATCTTATCTAAGATTCAAACACAGTTGAAGGTGCTGCAAGTTAGAAGATTTCATTAACACAAAGTGAGCAGTGTGACACTATTAATCTGTCTTCAGAAATAACTCTCCTTCTGTAGGATTTCTTAATCAAAAGGATTTTGAAAACACACGTACACTTCAAAGATCCCATTGATGCCATTGGTTTCTTGATGAATATTGTCTCTGAACATGTGCTTGCTAAGTTTTACTACACAGGCAATATTTTAAAATTCCTCTAACGTTGGTTATTGGTGGTTGCTTGCTTTAACTGGGATTCATAACTCTCCCTGCTGAGAATAAAACTTGTTGTCAGAATAAAGCACATTTGACTCTTTCTAAGCTGCCAAAATGTGAAGTCTTGTGGTTAGGTATTTTGGAAAACTGGCAGGTTTTGTTTACATATTGTGGTCTTTCTCCAAATTTATCCCACATCCCACACCCCACAAGTCTAGGACCCCTTCCAATGTAATTGCTGTGGGACAAGTGCAAGGCAAAAAGGCTTCCGCAGTTCCCAGGTCCCTTCCATCTCTTAGTCAGAGGCAGCAAGCGCCAAAAGAACTTCCTTGGCCTTACCAAAAAAAAAAAAAAAAAAAAAAAAACTGCTGACCTACAGAAATACCTGAATCTAATTTGCTGTACAAATGGAAACCTTTTCTTCTCTAGATTGGATGCAGAGGTTTTTTTTCAATGTTTATAATTTAACAATTGCTTAGAGCCTTTCATCTGAAAGCAATTTACCCATGTTCGGCCTAATTATCCTAACATGCTTAAAGCTTACCAGTATTTTTCCTCTTTAACCTTGATGCATTAGTATCATTGGAAAGGCCCTTACATCCACAGCAAACCTTAAGCCTAATCATGGAAGTGCTTTATGGATTAAAATACTAGTAGATCCTTCGGGCCAAGGAAAGAATAATATCTTGGAAAATGATAGTGTTTCTGTATATTCTTCCTACAGAGCTGAGTTTTCAACTGAATTCAACTATTTCACATAATATTCAGCCAGAAGAGATGTTGAGTCATGAATCCACACTCACTTTCTGTTACCTTAATTTTGCAAGAAAACAATGTGTCCCATATGCAGCCAATGTTATCTTAATCTGGTGCCACCCAGCAGTCCAGGGCCGTGCACCCTAGCCTTTTTTTAAGATGACTAATTCAGTCAATGCATTCAAGAAATATTTCTTTAAAAAAATTTTTTTTAACGTTTTATTTATTTCTGAGAGAGAAAGACAGCATGAGCAGGGGAGGGTCAGAGAGACGGAGATATAGAATCTGAAGCAAGCTCCAGGCTCTGAGCTAGCTGTCAGCACAGAGCCTGACATGGGGCTCGAACCCACGAACCGTGAGATCATGACCTGAGCCGAAGTCAGACGCTTAACCGACTGAGCCACCCAGGTGCCCCTTAAAAATATTTCTTGAGTTTTTACTCTGTGCCAGGCACCATGCTAGATAGCAGAGAGAAAATGGTGGAGAAGCAAGATATTTGTGTGTCCAGGAGTTTATGATCTTAAGATAATATGCACACAACTAGTTCACTATAATACTGTGATAACCACTCTGATAAGTAAACTCAGCCCTAGAAAGGGTATCTGACCAAGGTGAAAGATGTGAAAGAGGGCTTCCAGAAGCGAGAGTTAAAATGAGGCATGGATGGGCATTAAAAGAAAATGAGAGAGGGAGGGTGTTCTGGGAGAATGAGTGAGGCATGTCTGAAAGCCCAGCAGTCATGTGTTTGAGAAACTGGAAAACTTTTATTTAGCTGAGGATAGAGTTTAGGGTTTCATGCGGTAGAAGATGCTGCTGAGAGAGAAGTAGAATCCAGTTCATTAGGACCCTGGAAACCCTAAGAAGGCATTTGGACATTTTCCTAAAGGAAATGGGGAGCCATGAGGACTTTATATAGAGGAATGGCAGGGATTGACTGCACTTTTATAATGAATTCAGCTTCAGTGTGTGGAGTAGATCGATGGGGCTTAAAACTGGACCTTTGCTATCACAGAGGAGAAGGATGTTGGTTCTAAATTATAGTGGTGACCACGAGGTGAAGGGATGTTATTCAAGTGAGATTCGGTTGGGTGAGTCTGTTGCAGTGACCTACTAGATCTGAGAGAGATTGGAGTCAAAGATAAGGCTCAGGTTTTGCTTAGTCTTTTCCCTCCTCACGCAAATATAACACCACTGGCCCAATGTTCATGAATTCTCCTAGGTAATTCATTTTGTGGAACATTACTGCATGGGATCTTCTTCATCCTTTGCACTCTTGAGAGTATTCAAAATATCAGACACCTAGATATTCTTGCATGATTAATAAGCAAATTAACAGAAACCTAAAATATAACAGATAAACTATTTGAAACATTAAGGGGCATAAGCACTGAAAAATTCTGTGTAACTAATTCTGTGAATATAGTCAATCTCATGTGCAAACATGAACGCGCAGCTAGTAAGTGACGGAGCAGACAGTGTCTGAAGCAAGATTTTCAGTGTTCAGCATCCAGGTTTGTGGCATCACTTTTGGGTTGTCAAGCTGTGTCAGAGCCCTAGGATCCTGTGGAGTTATCTTTGCCCTGCACCGCCAACCCCCACACCTTCCATGCTCACACCCTTCTCTGCTCCAATCACAGCATCCCGACATTTATTGTTCTATATAACAGGGATCGGCAGAATATTGCACTTGACCAAACAAAATCACAGGAAAAAGTTTGAAAATCCATACCTCGTCCCTCTCAAACTCTGAGAGTTTATGGCTCTGGGAAAGTCACTGCATGTCTTGAGCTCATTTCCTCATCCACAAAATGAGATCGCAATTTTCTCTACTGTGTCACAGGGTCCTTGAGATGATGGGATTAGGTTATTTATGTTACAGCACATTGTAAGAATCAACTTTATTGAGGCATGATTTTATGTCCAATAAACAGAATCCAATAAAGTGTACAACGTGAGAAGTTTTGACAGGGTATGTACCTGTGAAACCATTGCCACAAGCAAATTACAGAATGTTTTCATCACTCTAGAAGAATCTTTGTACCCTTTTGCAGTCCATTCCTCCTGCTCCTCCTCCTCCTGAACCCTCCCCTCCCTACTCCGAGACCTCTCATCTGTTTTCTGACACCATTGATTAGTTCTGTATTTTCCAGTATTTTACATAAATGAAATCTTACAGCTTGTATCCTTTGGCTTTGGCTTCTTTCAAGCAGCTCGACAATTCTGAGATGTGTTCATTTGTTGTAACAGTGAGTCATTCCTTTCTTTTTTTAAAAAATCTTTTTTTAATGTTTTTTATTTATTTCTGAGAGAGAGAGAGAGAGCATGAGCAGAGGAGGGTCAGAGAGAGAGGGAGATATAGAATCTGATGCAGGCTCCAGACTCTGAGCTGTCAGCCCAGAGCCCGACGCGGGGCTTGAACCCACAAACCATGAGATCATGACCTGAGCCGAAGCTGGATGCTTAACCAACTGAGCCACCCAGGTGCCTCAATCATTCTTTTCTATTGCTGAGTTGAGTTCCATTGTATGGATGTGGATTTCATCTATTCCCTTGTTGATGGACATTTGGATTATTTCCTGGCTTTGGCTATTGCAAATATACCTGCTATTAATACTGGTGTACAAGTTTTCCTATAAATTTAAAGTGCCTTTTAAACTGTAAAACATTTAATATAAACTTTCATTATTCAGACATTAAAATAGTTCTTGTTTTTACAGGAAATTTCTGTCTCATGTAAGAGCAAGATTTTTTTACTGATTTCTTGGGACCAAATGTGGAGTTAATGCGTATAGCATTTCCCTGAATGCTGTCAATATTTGGCCTTATTACAAAAGAATTTGTAACGTTTCTTTTTTAAATATTTTATTTATTTTTGAGAGTGAGAGAGACAGAGTAAGAGCAGGGGAGGGGAGAGGCAGAGAGAAAGGGAGACACAGGATCCGAAGCAGGCTCCAGGCTCCAAGTCATCAGCACAGAGCCCGAATCAGGGATCAAACGCATGAACTGTGAGATCATAACCTAAGCCGAAGTTGGACACTCAATTGACTGAGCCAACCAGGTGCCCCACTACATTTCTTATTGCAGACGTGTGTTAATGACCCTTACTCATAAAAGACTAAACTTTATGTATACAATTCTGTTTGTTTCTTGGTAAAAGGTTTTTCTCAAAGCTATGTTGGAAACATTGTAAACATCATCTACTAAGGCAAATGCCACTTTTCTTGTTCTCTGTACCTTCACATATAAAAAAAGTTGAGAACCCAGACTAAGGAGAGATGCCTGCCCGGTGATCAGAAAGGATCTCAGGGATCTCTCATCACTTTCTCAAGGACACTGTCCATCCTTAAGGGACCCATGGACCGGCTGGAGCAGGACTCTGGCAGACATGTGAGAGTAAAATTTTTATTTGAAATATAAAATTGAAAAGTGATATAATATTTTTAAAAAATTATTGAGCCCTTTGTAAAAAGTAGGTTTTGATCGGTATATGATTTACTCCAGGCTGACACTCCTTCGCCACATGCACTGAAGTCCCTTGGCTTCATGAGATCTGTGCCCACAAATTGAGAAAGGAATATATGCAGCATTTGTGTTAATTACAATAGAGTTACTGTTCAGATCAAAGGCATCTCACTGGGGTCTTGCCTGGGGAGTCAGTATTGACATCTTACTTTGACTATTTTTTTTTAAATTTTTTAAATGTTTTTATTTATTTCTGAGAGAGATAGAGAGACAGCGTGAGCAGGGGAGGGTCAGAGAGAGAGGGAGACACAGAATCTGAAACAGGCTCCCGGCTCTGAGCTGGCTGTCAGCACAGAGCCCGACACGGGACTCGAACCCATGTGAAATCATGACCTGAGCCGAAGTTGGACACTTAACTGACTGAGCCATACAGGTGCCCCAACTTGCTCTTTGACTATTGAAATATCTGTTTGTTTCTGACTTTCTATTTTGGAATCTTCTCAAATTATGTCATTCCCAAAGAAGTAGATATGAACTAAAATATATAGTTATTGATTTTCTAAGGGTCAAATGGATCCAGTCCTCACCTCCTCCTTGAAGCTCTTCCAGATTGACAAATGTAATTGTATCCTCTCTCCTTCCCTCATGTGAAAACAATGCTTTCCTTATTCAGTCATGTTATGTGAAATTCTATAACATATTTTTATTTTCTATTTGAAACTTTCTGACTCTCATCTTTTCTTTGTTGAAAAAGCAGAAGTCGTTCCATATATTTCTGATAACCATTAACCAATTTAGGGCAGCAGTTCTGAAACTGTTATCACAGCCCTTGTATGTGCTTAAAAATTATTGAGAAGCCCAAAGCATTTTTGATTATATGACATATCTATCAATATTTAACCTATTAGGTGTTAAAGCAAGGAAAAACATTAAAACATTTTGTTTATTAATTCATTAAAAAATACATTACCTGTTCAATTCAACACTGTATTTCTAGGAAAATAACATTTTATAAAGCGAAAATGTCATGAGAAAATATAGTGATATTGTTTTACATTTTTGAAAAATGTCTTTTATGTATAGCGAATAGACAATGCCTCATACTTTCTGCTTTCAATCTGTAATATCATGTCTCATGTAACCTCTGAGAAAATTCTCTCAACACCAATGAGAGAAGGAGAGTGAAGATACCAAAAAGTGTCTTAGTAGAATTATGAAAATAGTTTGAGCCTGAAGATCCCCTGAAATATGTTCGGAGACACCCCTTCCCGCCCCAGAGTTTCCTGGATAAATTCTGAAAATTACTGTTGCCATTGTTATAGTATAATGAATGTTTTGTCAGCAAACACATTCGTTCAATATAAATAAAGTTAATGGAAAGCATCATGCTTGGATGTTTTTTATCAAGTCTTCACAATCAGTTATAGCTAAATAGCTCATTTATTGGTACTTATGATTTTGTTATTGGTTCTGATGCTACCTATCTGGGTAAGTGAGGCTCTCTGGGTATATACAGAAACATGCTAGGTGAGAAAAAACTATCTGTGCAAACTATCATAGAACACTGTATATTGTAATACATTTTTTAAATTGTCTTAACTGGCAATATTGTCTCAACTTTGCAGAAAGCTGCTCCTGTCTTTTTTTTTTTTTTAATGTTTTATTTATTTCTGAGAGAGACAGACAGCATGAGCAGGGGAGGGTCAGAGAGAGAAGGAGACACAGAATCTGAAACAGGCTCCAGGCTCTGAGCTGGCTGTCAGCACAGAGCCCGNCAGCAAGACCAGTGGGTGGGTGACAGAAATAACCCAAGTGAGACAGTGCAGCAGCTGCAACAAGACTATGGCAGTGGAGGGGCTTCCAACAAGTCGATGGGCTCTTTGTGGCCCTTGAAGGAAATGCCCCTGGATTAACTCTAACTCGTTTAATTTGATGGATTCTAGTAGTCTTTTTTTTTTTTAAAATTTAATTTTTTTTGAGAGAGAGATAGAGACAGTATGAGCAGAGGAGGATCAGAGAGAGACGGAGGCACAGAATCTGAAACAGGCTCCAGGCTCTGAGCTGGCTGTCAGCACAGAGCCCGACGTGGGGCTCGAACCCACGAACTGTGAGATCATGACCTGAGCTGAAGTCGGACGCTTAACCGAATGAGCCACCCAGGCGCCCCTGCTCCTGTCTTTTTTTAAATGTTTACTTATTTATTTGGAGAGAGAGCGCAGACAAGTGGGGGAAGGGCAGAGAAAGAGTGAGCCCGAGAATCCCAAGAAGGCTCCACTCTCAGTGCAGAGTCCAGCACAGGACTTGATCTCATGACTGTGAAATCATGACCTGAGCCCAAATCAAGGGCAGGACACTTAATCAACTGATCCACCCAGGCACCCCTGGTGTCTTTTTATCAATGTGATCTCATTGCCCAACGCCATTCCTGGATCTTTAGTATAAAATTTGTTGAATAAGATAGACTGAGGGTACCCCACAGACTTATTGGTGATGAATACAACTCTGATATGACTCTAATACTTTATTGATGAGATTAGTTTCAAACTTAGAGGTGACAAATATTAAAAATTGGAGTGCACAAGCTTCCAAGGACATATTTCCACCTGTCTTCCAACTTGGCTAGTGCTGAAGAGGCACTGCCATGATGGGGTCCCCTTGGGAGTGGTTCTTAATAGAAGAGTTTCAGACCATAGCCAGAGGTCAATTTCAGTAAGATCTTCCAAGTGCAGTAAACCAGACAAAAAGAGCCCCAGGGTGAGTTGAAACAGGATTCCAGCAGTAACAGAAGTTTGGAAATGTCAAGTTGGCAAGAAATAGGAAAAGGTGGAGGGGGCAGAAAAATAGATTAGGGACTCTAAGGAGGGGTATGGCCTAGGCCACGATATAGTATTCATACACAGGAATGAAGAGAGAGTTTGATTATAGGAAAAATCTTCCCTGACATCAGTCATCCATTAAAGTATACTTTTATGCATAAGTCATGTGCCCCTGCCTGGATTAAGTTTCAAATGGCTACGAACTCCTGATCAATTATTGATGATTTGTGCATCTTTAACTTATGACATTTGATGCCATATTATTACAAAACTATCCACGGGGTTCCTAGAGACTCAGCGGGCTCTTTTAGTATTCTTGAGTCTTTCTGTTCTTTTCTTTTTCCTCCCTCTCTCCCTCCTCCTTCCCTCCCCCCTTCCTTCCTTCCTTCCTTCCTTCCTTCCTTCCTTCCTTCCTTCCTTCCTTCCTTCCTTCCTCCCTCCCTCCCTCCCTTCCTCCCTCCCTCCCTCCCTCCCTTCCTTCCTTTCTAAAAAACTGCCCTCCATTCTATCCTGTCCAGCTGGGGGCAAGTTTCAAGTCAGCCTTTCAATCTGCATCACCCATGGAATCTAGCCTCATATATGGTGTTTCCTAGAGCAAGTCCCTAGAGGGCTCCAGGCTTCTGCAGGTCTATTGTTAGCATAGTATAGTCCTGACTCTACAAAATGCATCATAACTCGTTGGGTCTTTTCCTGGGTGTGCACTTTCAAAGTAGAGTCATACGTGTATGGAATTTCCTGAATGACTCTCAAGGGCTTATAATGACTGCAGCCAAATGTTGAGTTGGGAGAGTTTCCCAGAAAAATATGAGAATATCCATAGCACAAACTGTTGCAAAGCACAAAATGCTTATTTTTATTAGTCACATATCATAGTTACTGCATCTCCTCCTGCCTCCTGGGAATGAGATCTCGAACTAAAGTCTGAAGCTAAGCTATTTCCCCCCACATGTGTTCTTTCTGCATTTCTACCTTCCAGCTAATTTTAGCACCAGGCCCCTAGTCATAAAGATTAGCCGGTCTGATGCACTCCATCCTCTCTCTTGTTTCCTTACATACAGCAAGTTGCTACATCTGCTTCTCCCTCATTTGTTCTCTTCCTCCCAAGTGACATCCCTCATCATCTCCCATGTGGACTGTCGCAATACTATGAATCCCTGCTCAATTTCATTCCCACCGAGCGGCGAATACTTGCCGTGCAGCCAGGGTAATCTTCCAAAAACACACTTCAGATAATGTTGTGCTCTTACTTACAACATTTTCATCGCTTTGCACTGTTTAAAGAAATAAATTCCAGCTCTAAATGCTGGCATCTGGTTTCAGCGTACCATCCAACCTTTTCTCTTTGTGTTGTCCTGTGTGATAATAGCTCATCAAACAAGTGTTATCCTTCACTGAGAGTATTTGACCTTTCGTGCCCTCCTGTACTATTTCTGCTCATCTTTTTTGCACAGTTCCTCCCATTGGATCTTAGTTCCAACTGAGGATTTGCTGTACAGTAAGCATTTGTTCAATGATTAAATAAAGGAGTGAACGAACCTATCCTTTCTTCATTAATCCTATATTTGTATATGATGGAGAACCATAAACTAGGTGTCAACAGAAGTAGTATGCTTTGGTTTTCTGAATGATTTTGTCAGAGGTAGCTGACTAAAGGATTCCTGTGAATCCGAATAAAGAGGTGTTTGTAAAATTTCTTGTTGCACTTCCCCTACCCTGCTTGATCTCCATTTTCTCCTTTGAAATTAAGAGTATAAGCTAGATATATGGATGCTTAGCTAGCCACGACATTTTCCAGCCTCCCTTGCCCAAAAATGTGTACTCCTTTAGGCTCCTCTCCCTTTGCAGATGCCTGGGAGATGGTGCAAGTAGGGTGCACTTTTATTTCTTACAAGTGGGGCATCATAGAAGATAGAAGAGATACCTACCAGCCTTAGAATATCCACTTAACCCTGACTGTGAAGCCACTATGGTTTGGGAACTTTATATTATAGCACACTAGGCTGTACACTAATTAATACATTAATTAGAACCAATTTTGTTCAGGAAGATTATGTGCTCAATTATAATTCATCACCTCCAATTCAAGATCCCCCCTTGCAACAATAGGCGACTATAAGATCCATTTTTGGTCATGAGATATGATGGGAATACTTCTGGGAGGAGCTTCCAAGAAATATTATTTTCCTGGGGTGCCTGGGTGGCTCAGTTGGTTAAGCGTCTGACTTCAGCTCAGGTCATGATCCCGCAGTTCCTGGGTTCAAGCCCCACGTCGAGCTCTGTGCTGAGAGCTTCAGATTCTGTGTCTCCCTCTCTCTCTGACCCTCCCCTACTCACGCTATCTGTCTCTCTCAGAAATAAATAAAACATTTAAAAAAATAAAAAAAAAGAAATATTATTTTCCTGATAAAAAAGGATAGACTAGACTAGCACATGTCACTTTTCCCCGTTGTCTTCCATCATTATTTTCCTGCCTGGGAACCATTTATGACACTATTGTAGCCAATTTCCTATTCAAAATTCATACTCCTTATTGCATGATGGCTAAAATACTGTTAGGTTTTGTGTTTCCCACCTATGACATTCCAAGTTACAATGTAATGAACAGGCACATGTCTAACTAAAACACTGATATCATAAATTTTGGGCAAGGCTTTGCTCCTGGGAACAACCCTGGAGTAACTACCTTTGGGTTTCTAATTATTCAAGGAAAAGTAAAAACAAGGAAGTGAGCAAACAAACATGTAGGTGGATTTTTCTTACTTACAGATGAACTTATTCCCAAGTAGTTTAGTGGGAAAAAAAAAAAAAAGATTTGGGAAATTGTATTAACCATTAGCTCAAGATGATGCAGTTCTATGATGTGGTTACTGAAGAAAATAAATGTAAATTTAGGCTACTCAAATAGAAGTGCATTCTCAAAACCAAAGAAGACTGTAATTTTATTGTATTCGGGTCAAGGCATAAGTCATTACTGAAAAGATCAGGTTATGTTAACAGTTTTCAAATTAATTTCAATTTCAGTAATTCCTCCAAGATTATTAAATATCTGTAAAACCAATAAAAACTTTATAAGAACTTTCCAGAGCAAAACTGCTCCCTGTAATACCACTGAAGAGTGGGAAATGAAAACTATTCAGATATAAGTCCTCGTTGGGGAAATCATAAAACACTTCTCTGATGATATACATTCCTTACTTTCCTTTTCTCTCATCAGTAGCTTCTGATGGGTCTAATTTCAAAATATGTCCTGAATTGGTCCACAGACCTCCACCACCTTCATGTCACTTCCTAAACCCAGTAAGCATCCTTGCTATCAAGACACTTGCAGCAAGCTCAGTGGCCTCCCTGCTTCTGTGCTTGAGCCCTATGTTTATGACCACAGTGCCAGAGTCATCATGTGTCAATGCAAGTCACATCATATCTGTATTAGTTGCATTATATAATTTGTTATAACAAACCAAATCATTTCAATGGTTCAAGACAATAGAAGTTTATTCATTGCTCATATAAGGGTTCACTGCCTGTGTTCCTAATTGATGAGAAGCTCTCTTCCAGCCTAATTTCATCATGTAGCTCTGATATGCTTGGGGCATCAGAGTCCTCTATTTCCAGAAAGAAAGGGAATAGAGAAGGTGGAAGAGGTACAGTCTTCTATTACCTTGGTCTGGAAGTGACACAGAGCACTTCTGTTCATATTTCACTGGTGAGACCTGGTCACTGGGAACCATCCAGATGCTACTGAACATGGCACTCACATCTCATGTAGACAACCATATGGTTGATGTTACAACTAGAAAACCTACTTTAATTATGGCCTATAAAACTTCACACGAATTCAATTCTACTTCTGTTTCCAATATCATTTTCTATTACACTTCCCCAAGCAAAATAACAGTCCTCAACTGATTTCTTTCTATATCTTGAGCACAGGCTGTTTTCTACCTCAGGACCTTTATACTTGCTAATCTCTAAGCATAGAATGCTCCTCACCAATGGTTGCAAGGCACCCTCTACATTCAGATCTCAGCTCATATAGCACCTCCTTACAGAGGTCTTTCCTAAGCATTTTATCTAAGTAGCCACTCACCTGATCACTTTCAATGATATTATCATTGATAATAATGTTTTATTATTATTTTTACAGCATTTATCATAGTACAAATTTATTTTATTTATTTACTTGCTTATTCTCCTTACCCTTTAAGCACTATGAGTGCTAAAGACTTTTGTTCATTGTACTCCATTGTATCTCCACTGTCTGGCACACAATAAGTAGGTAATGAAACTTGCTAAATAAGTAATGCAATTAGCTATAGAATATTTACTTATTCAAGTTATAGAATATTTTAATTTTTAATTTATTAATTCTTTAAAAAGAAATAGTTATTATGAGTTGACATAATGGGGAATTGTTTTCTGACTGATGGATCAAATCCTTTAAGGCTTATTCTATGATATAGCTAAAATATATTTGGAGTTCCCATATAAAAAATATATTCTACTAAGTCCCATATAGAGCACACAGATAAGTGAATATATCAGCAGACATACAAATCTATTTAGGTGCAGACATACAATCTATTTAGATAAGAGTTACAATGAGTCTAATATAAGAGACATAAATGTTTAAGTAAGTCACTGTAAGTCCACTGAAACTAAATGCCCTGGAGAGTAAAAGGAAGAAGGACCATACATGACTGAGGGAGGATCTTTGGGGGAGATACTTCAGGATGGCTTTCAAGGAGAGTTAGAACTTTTTTTTTTTCTTACATTGTATGATTCTATTCTCATCACATTTCTTTTCTATCACAGGCCACAGAAAGTTCAGAGACTCATTCTGGCTACCTGCAATGCTGCGGATTGATCAGACTCCTCCAGTTTCTGAACTGAAAATGTCAGCACACTGCTCAGAAAGAAAGTGTTCACATGTTTGCCAAAGCCTCTCAGAATTGGCCGGTCACAATTAAAGTAAATACACCCCCAACTGGGATATCCTGGGGACTCCTGGCACCTCCCTGGGCCCTTCCACTTAGTATCTCTGCAGCCGGAAAATGGGCATCATACTCCTTCCCGAAGAGAGCTTTTATGAGATATCATAAGAAAATACTGACAAAACATTTTGAATTTGTGGTTAAAGTGTTCCTGGAATGTCTTAGTGAATAGAGGATTTGAGGTTTAAAGATCAAAGAACAAAGTCTGATAAATGATGAATTTCAGTGTTGGCATCTTTCACTCAGCTTTCATGTTTCCTGGAATTATTCTCACATTCAGTTTCTTTTCACAACTATTTTTATGCTATTTTTTCCTGAGAAACCATGTTACCAGCCTCTTAAGTGTTCTGTAAACTGTAATCTGTCTTCTGGTAAAAATCCTCAGTGGTGATTGGATTAGATCCATAGGAGTCTATACCATCAGTCATCCTCTTTATCAGAGACAGTGGAATGCAAGACAGTCCTTAGCACCGACTGAACAGCCAGGCCTCCTGCGGGGTACCAATAGCTTTGCTTTGCTGAGCCTTGATGATGGTCAGAGCACCTTTACTCTGGTCTCAGCCCTCCTCCAACTCAGAGCCCTGAAATCCTGTCTGAAGTAGCTTCCTCTTTCCCTCCCTCCCTCCCTCCCTCCCTCCCTCCCTTCCTATGTTTATTTATTTTTGAGAGAGAGAGGAAGACAAAGGATCTGAAATGGGCTCTGTGCTGACAGCTGAGAGCCCAATACAGGGGTCGAACTCAGGAACAGCGACCTCCTGACCTGAGCCGAAGTCAGATGCTTAACTGACTGGGCCACCCAGGTGCCCCAATATCTTTCCATTTCTACCTGACTTCTCTTCTTGTCATCTCATATCCTAACCCTGAATATGTCATCAATTTACTCAACTTCTCTTCCCAACAAAGCAAATACATGTCAGTCTATCATTTTTTATATTCTACATGAACAAAGATGAAATTAGAAACATGAATAGAAGTGGTTAACAAATGCTTGGCAGTCTTGATCTCTTAAATACATCTTAAAATTTAGAGGATCAACATATGTTTCCTTCCACCTAAATAATCATGAGGAAACTGTATGTGCTCTAATAGTTTAAGCAAAGTCACCTGTCCGTTCCGCCATTATCAAATGCCAAATAGATTGTTAATCATTGTGCTAGTCTGGCTGTTCAGTGAAGAATCAGACTTGGTACCTGTGCTCAAAGGAGAACATAGGCTAGTGAAGGATAAAAGACACATATTACATAAGGTTAGAGACAGAAAGCCTGACCATTATGTTTCTGGAGGGGTTAAGAAAAGATTCCCAGGCGAGGTGACATTTGAAGTAGGTTTCATTAGGTGAATATGACTGAGAAACACTAGGAGGTTTGAGGAGTAGAGCAGCTCAGGCAGGAGATTGTCAGAGGCATGGACTTTGAATGTGTTTGTGACTCTTGGGGAATAGCTTTGAGCTGAAATTATCTCTGTTCAAGAAGACAGAAAGAGAAAAAACTTAATTGCATTCCGATCAGCTGTACCTACTCTGACATATATCTTCTCTTTCTAAACAGTGAAACCAGGTATGTAGTAGGTCTATAATAACATGTATTTGTACCACATTTTATAATTCCTTAAATGCTATAGAAAAATTGTTCTTGTCTGATCCTTACAACAAGCCAGTGAGGCAGAAATGATATTATGTTTCACAATCATTAAAAGCATTGGCCATGGGATTCCAATGGGATTGACCTCAGATTCTTAATTCTGTGCATTAATTAATTTCTATGAGACTCAGACTTTTTTTTTTTTTCAGTTTGCCTCTCACATGCCTGTAATCTCACTTCACCTGACTTATGAGATCACCTTAATACTCCTGATATCCCACATGACTATAGGAAATCAAAATAAATTAAAAATAAATTCTCTATTTTGGGGCACCTGGGTGGCTTAGTCAGTTAAGGGTCCGACTTTGGCTTGGGTCACAATCTCATGGCCTGTGAGTTTGATCGCCACATCAGGCTCTGTGCTGATAGCTCAGAGCTTGGAGCCTGCTTCAGATTCTGTGTCTCCGTCGCTCTCTGCCCTTCACCGGCTCTTGCTCTTGTTCTCACTCAAAAATAAACATTAAAAAATTTTTAATTCTGTTTTATTTTTGTCATTTTAATAATTTCTACAATTTGTATACCTACTGCATTTTTGACAGTGTCTAATCTCCCTTGCAATCTGTCCAGTGTTGCCTTTAATTTTAGAGATTTTTTTTTTCCTATGCTTTCCTGAGCAATTCTAGCTCATTTTTAATTTCCTTCTAGTATCTCCCTTATTTCCCTTAATTCTTGTATTTCTACTTTGTGGTCTTGCTTCACAGTGGTCATTACACCATTAAATTGTTTTTTTTTTTTTAATTAAAGTAAGTTTACACATGTTTCATAGCACTGCTTTTAAAAAATAACATTTATATACAATTTATTCCATTGAAGGCACTATTCTAAGCATTTTACAAATATCACTCATTCAATCATCCTAGTAACTCCATTTAGTATGTGTTACCCTGGACTCCTTTATACAAACTGAGGACAGTGAGGCACTAAGATGTGAATTAACTTACTTCAGAGATTTGTAAACAGGGAGTCTGGTTCCAGACTCCACTGTATTAATGACTAAGCTATGCCTCCTTTCAGGTGAATATTCTTTGTTATTTATTGTTTACTGTTTCTGTTTTCATTTTTTTTCTTGTAGTCTCTCACTTTTGTTTTTCTTGTTGCACTCATCATCGAAAAGATGCATTTTTCTGGGCCAACGATTGCAGGCATTTCTGATGTGGAAGAATTGCCAGAGCTGAGTCACAGGCTGTAGCACTTTTGTGCATTAGTTCACGCAGCTATCACCTCTCCCCAGTCAACAGTATAGGCAGGTGCAAGATAGTGCAAAGACTGTCTTGAACTCTGCTGTCACAAGCCAAACTGCTTCCCTGTACATATGGCTGCCTCATGAGTGATTCTGTGTTTAGATCTCTCCCTTCAGTGTCTCAAAATAAAGTCAGGTCCGGGGTTGCTTCTCCTGCCAGCCAGTGCACCCAAATCCCATGTCGTTAACAAGGATCTAGATCCACACCCTTCATGTCTTAGAGCTGTCACTTTGCTCTTTCTGATGTCTGCAGAAGCTGGACCCTGCCTGCTGCTAGCAAATTCCCTCCACGGCGTTTTTCTCTTGACTTCCTCCCACACAGCCCCTGCTCTGCTCTGCTCAGTCTCCACTGCTTTTGGCAGCCCTTACACCTATTTTGGGCTCTGGAGATTTGAGCTATCTCTTACTTTTGCTGAAAATGGAGTTTGCATTTTTGTTTCCCATTCTTCTTGTCGCTTTTGGATGTTGTCCAGCAGGAAAAAGGGGATATGCTAAGTGCATAGACCATATTCAGACCACAAGTGCCCTCTTTACATTTTTCTCCTTCCATTTCTTCCTCAGTCAAAGACCCTTCAATTAAAGTTACTAGACCTCTGACAAGGATGGCTAATACAATGATTATAAAGTTTTTCATGAATGAACTGTTACTACTTAGAGAATGAGAGAGAGCGTTAACACTGCTGGCCTCATTTGATTAGGCTCACGCAGCCAGACTCCATTGAAATTACTTTTTACCCTATTCTCATTGATGAATGTTACTAGTATGCTGTTTACTTCCTCTACCAGATTACAAATGAATGCAATTAAAATTCTAAAGCAAAAAACCAAACCCTCTTGCCCTCATTTAATGCACACCTAAAGCATCTAGATTTTGTACAGAGCATTGATTCGTGACATACGATAATAGAAAATAAAAAGGCTGTTCAGTTTAAAGGTTCTTTTGTGGTTATTACTGGATTACTGAGAGCAAAGTATGGTTCTCCTACGTCATTTTAATACAAAATGAGACAAAATGGAAGGTAGAAAAACAAAATATGCTCCTGAGTAATAATCAGCTAAATACTCAGCTAAATCCTTTCTCAAGGTATTCTAATAAATTGAGCTTTTAATTTATGTTTTCACTGTATGAATGCTTGGATTGAAAATCAGAAATCAGTGTCATTTTCTCCTCCAAACTTTAAAACTACCCAAAGAGAAACACTGCTCAAAGCAATGATAATTTCAGAAACTCTCTTGAGGCCCTCAAACTGCAAAGGGGAAAAAGATAGATGTGTGCACTTTGTTCTCTTGATTCTTGGACTTGAAACCTCTCTTCTAATCTCCAGGTAAAAATACCATGCATGTCTGTGTTAAAACTATATATAAATTCCTCTCCGTGCTTCATCCCATTTGATTTATATGGATAGGCTCTAATATTCCATTTCCCTTTTCATTAAATAGTGACTTCAGAAACTAAAAGAATTTGTAGCAGGAAAGAGCTAATTTTAACGATGCTAAATGAAATTGATATTTAAGTTGAAACATGGCCTTCTTCACCTCTCAATCCCCCATAATTCCTCTTATGCTTTAATTATGGTTTGTCAGGCCTATAATTTGGCTATAATTTGCTTCTCTGAAAAAAGTTTAAGAAATGAATCATTTGTTTTTAATCCTTATTAGTGAGTTTTTTTTTTTCCTCTCAGTTTTCTCACCTTCTAATTTTCAATACAAATGATGAATCATGAAGTCACTGGGATTTTCCTAAGCACATTTGGCAACCTCTTCAAATTTCTTGCCTATAAAAAAGTCTAATTTGGGATTTTTATTACTGGAAGACATCATTTATTGCTTGAATAAAATATGTGTTAGTGAAACAGATTAAGTGAAGAACTTCTATACGATGTAAATTGAAAAAAGTTTATATTGTTATATTGTTGCATTCTTTTTTCCCTATGAGTAATATGCTTTTATCTTAGTTTACATTGATAATTACTGCCATATGTTCATTTTAAATCTAAATTTAAATAATGAATAAAGTAAAAATAGCCTTTTATAATTAGTTTCAAAATTACATGTTATATGATCACCAGATAATCCAGAATTATCAAAGCAAGTGCTTTGTTTTTCTTTGAGTGTTGATTGAATATTAGCAGGTTTTCATTGTTAAATGACCACCCCATTCCAGTGTTCCCAGGATCGTCCTGTTTTTCAAACATCCTCATCCTGGGAAACTGTCAATACGTGACAGCCTGAATGGTGGGTCCCTCTAGAAAACGTAAGTTTACCTTGCATACCTTCAGCTTCCCTTCAGAACCAGTGGTCAGCAAAGTATGGCCCTTGGGCCAAATCAGCCTACAGACTGTTTTTGTAAATAAAGTTCCACTGGAATACAGCATTACCCATTCACTTATGTATTGTCTGCTGCAGCTTTCCCACTACAAGGATTAGTTATAACATGATAGGACCTGCAGAGTTAAAAAACTTACTACTGTTTCCTTTACAGAAAAACAACTCTGTATTTTTACATTCCATATTTTAATTTATACACCATACAATTAAGAGGTCATCATTTAAAAAAATTACCTTTGAAAATGTGTGATTAAACTTAATCAAAGAGATTATTACAATTTGGGGATAAAATCAAATACGTGGCATTTTGTGACTGCCCACTATATGTCAACCACTGTACTAAGTTTTAGAAACACATGTAAAAATAAAGAAGACTGGAGATTGTGACTTATGCTTGCCACATAATACTATAGCAACTATACTGTCAGATAAAGGTCTTCGTCAACATTCTCATGTGCTTTTATGTTAGTGCTAGCTTGATGAAAATGAAACAAGCAGTACCCTTCAGGATAAAGTTTAGATTTAAATCAGACTTGAAAAAGACGACTCTTGGGAATCAGAGTTACTACGATCTTATACGACTTTCTTAGTGAAAACATAGACTCAGGAGAAAAAAGGAGAGAGAGAGAGAGAGAGAGACAGAGGGAAGGAAAATAAGTTGACCCAGATCAGAGAAAAAAAATGAATGAAATCAAATCTTTAATAACAGAGGCTTATTAAAATCTTACAATATGGTATTAAAATCTGGGATTCAGCTACATCTGAATTCTTCCCTTGTATATTTTAGCAATGTGAACCTTTAAATCCCATTTTCCATTTATGTCAGTTGCAGCTGATGTTTCTATCATTTGCAATAGGTGAATCTCAACTGCTAAATAGTGCTTCTCAAAAATTTCCCCTGAAAGAGCAGAGGAAAAGAAAAATGAAAGGTGGCAGCTTGAAAGTATAGGCTAGAAAAGCCCAAAGTATGTGTAAAAATTCTTTCAAATATCCCATGTTTTTCTTAAACTTAATGGGAATTCTGTAATATTCTCCATAATACCTGTGTGCTTTTCTTTTAAGTAATAATAATAATAAAAAGAATGGATGTCACAGAAAGAAAGAAAACAATAAGAATTTCCATGTGTGTCCCACTGGTGTAAATGTTCTACATGGCTCTTCACATAAAATTTAACAAAAGCATCTTGCCATTGTAATATTATCACCGTTTTACATTTGAGGAACCTGAGGTTTAGTGAGTAACTTACTCTAGGTCACAGAGCTAAAAATTAAAAAGCCAGTATTTAAATCTAAATTAAGTTCAAACGCCAAATCTTAAGTATTGTTGTGAGTCTATCCTATCATGGACCAGAAAGGACACAGCTGTGGGTGGCATCAGAATCAAGATGTGCTAATAGATGTATCAAGTTCATCTCCAGGATATGGAACACAGGGTTAGGAATAACAACAAGAACAAAAACAACCTCTTCCATGTGAGTTTCTAATATGCATGCCGCAGGCACTGTGAACTAAAAGGAGTGATGGGAAAACTGGACACACTTGGAACGAACTACCAAGCTAGCCAAATAATATGACCTTGTGCGGAAATTAGCTTTGGGTGCATACAGTTCATCCCTGCAAGTTGTCTTCATATTCCAATAGGCACTGTTGTACCACTGAACTGACTTGGTATTTTGAGCTATAGAAAACAGTGTGGTAGAATGGGTAACACAAGAGAACTACAGAAAGCTGAATGTGAAATAAAGGGGTACCACCTTGAGAGACAAAATCACCCCCTCCCAGGTGCTTGCAATGGGAAGTTCGTGCTGGACACCCTGACTAGGAGGACTTGGGCTCCCTTTCACAGCTGTATCAACTTCCAGGATTTGTCTCCTGTCCTGAAACCTGTGACTTACTGGCTAAGCATAAGCAATAGCAATTATCAGGTATGTTTTTAACATAGAAATATATATTTTTTAAATTTTCTTGTCTGAAAATAAATTTATTACATAAGGATGGTACACAGTTTCGGAAAGGTTCACCCTAGAAAACTTAATATATTATGTACATACCCACATAGACTTTATTGTCCATTATTTTAAGAGTAAAATATTTGTGTGTCTATGTGGCAAAAGAGACAGGAAAAATTAGTTTTTCCAGTGAATAATCCAGAATTGATGAAGACTAGACAACTCAAATTCCACAGTGGATTTGTTTCTATTTGGTGAAAGGGGGAGGGATAGGCAGAATTTTGTTTCGTTCATTCATGTTACAACAACAAACTTTTGGGTGGTATTCTAATTGTATACAAGTTATCCCGTTTAATCCTCAGAACAGCACTTAAGGTAGAAGGTATCATAATCCTCGGAGAGAAAAGGAAATCAAGACCCAGGCAATTTAAGTGACCTACAGGAGGTCATATTGATGGTAAGTGTTAAAGTGACAATTAAAGCCTAGGTGCCTGGACTGAATTCCTTCCTTTTCCATCCTGTCATCAATCACTTCACTACCCTTGATATAATGTAAAGTCTACATGGGCAGAATTTCTAAATAAAGGAAAAACAACAACAAAAGCCCAAGAGATGTTGCAATGAACTGGGGAGGCAGACACTTGTTTGGGGCCCTGATTTAAATTTCATTTTGGATAAATACCCAGGAGTGGGATTGCTGGATCATATGGTAGTTCTATTTTTAAGTTCTTAAACTACAGTCTATAGTGGCTGTGCCATTTTATATTCCCACTGCCAGTGTTTAAGCGTTTTCAATTTCTCTGCATCCTCACCAACACTTGTTATTAACTTTTTTTTTTTTTTTAAATAAAGACCATCCCAACAGGTATGAGGTGATATCTCATTGTGGTTTTGATTTGCATTTCTCTAATAACTAGTGATGTTGGACATCTTTATGTACAACTGTTGGCAATTTGTATGTCTTCTTTGGAGAAATGTCTACTGAAGTCTTTTGCCCATCTTCGCTTTTTTGCTATTGAGTTGTAGGCATTCCTTGTATATTTTGGGTATTAGATCCTTATCAGATATATGATATTTGCGCTGTCATATCCAATGCAGCATTATCATAGCTAAGAAGAGGAAACAACCTAAAGATCCATCAATTGATGAATGGATAATGAAAATATATGTATGTGTGTAAGATATATATGTACCTCACTCATGTACACACATGTATTATCCAGCCATAAAAAGGGAAATCCTGTCATATGCTACCATATGGATGAATTAGCACACATTATGCTAAGTGAAATAAACCAGTCACAGAGACAAACACTACATGATTCCACTTATATGAGGTGTCTAAAGTTGTCAACCTCATTGAAGCACAGAGTAGAATGGTGGTTGCCAGAGTGGCTGTTCAACGAGCATAAAGTTTTAGTCATGCAGGAGGAAAAAGATGTCCAAATCTGCCATATGGCATTGAGCTTATAGTTAACAATACTGTGCTGTCCATTTAAAACTTTGTTAGGAGGGCAGATCTCATGCTATGTGTTTTTTACCACAATAAACAAGACAAGCAAGATAAAGGAAGGGATGGGAGCTCTAACATAAAATCTATTCAACACATTCGTAGATTTTTTCTGAACACAAATCCACTGAGGATGACAAGTAAGACAATCATTCAGGTCCAGTCCTAAGGTTCCACTTATAGGCAGTTGGGGTAATTATGCGGAGAGGCCCTGTGGTGAGAACTGGACCTAAAAGTGGCCAGAGGTGGGTTCCATGAGATCAAAGCACACACCCCTCCCATTCGCTATACTCCCAGTGGAACAGATTCAGCTGACTCTTTTCATGTTCATCTCTATATGCCCTCAGAGTGTAGTTGCCTTAAATTCATCTCCTTTTCTGAGAGTGAGGGTGAAACGGAGTTAGGAGGTAAATATTTTCTCCCTTCCCTCCCTTCCCTCCCCTTCTCTCCCCTTCCCTGCCTTTCCCTGCCCTTCCCTGCCCTTCCTTCCCCTGTCCTCCCCTTCTCTCTCCTAGCCTCCCCTTCCCTCCCTTCCCTCCCCTTCTCTCCCCTTCCCTGCCCTGTCCTCCCCTTCCCTCCTCTTCCCTCCCCTTCCATCTCCTTCCTTTCCCTTCAATTGACAGTCAAGACCTCTGGTTTATGAGCGTAAACTCTCTTACATTTTTGGCTACAAATGACTGGCTCTCTTAGGAAATACAGATGGACAAGACTTGGAGTCTGGAGAAGTGTGGAAAATCTGATGAAGAAGGTGTGGACCTGGCCAATGGAAAGCGTTTTGGTGGGTCTAATGATTTTGGGAAAATCTCTGCAAGGCTGGAACATTTTGCCACACATAAGTGGTTATTTCCTTAGCCTCTTCTACATTCACTGAGAGTTCTGTGTAGCTGGTCAGAGAGCAAGAGAACTGAAAAATAGTCCCAATACGGGTTTGTCAGGAAAGATATTTCAATTCAGGTTTTTCAAATGTATCGCGTGTAACAAAGCCTGTATTTCTTTTTCATTTCCAATGAAATCTGCCTCATTCTGGTTCACTTAACTCTTGGAAACATAGTTTAATATGTTCAGAAAGCCCTTTGAGGGAGCACT
This sequence comes from Hyaena hyaena, assembly GCF_003009895.1. Classification (NCBI taxonomy): domain Eukaryota; kingdom Metazoa; phylum Chordata; class Mammalia; order Carnivora; family Hyaenidae; genus Hyaena; species Hyaena hyaena. The sequence goes on from NW_024081159.1 coordinate 605,671, forward strand.
GTAAAGGCTTTCACCCCCCCACCCCCACCCCTAGAAGCAGGAAATCTAGTTCTGCCAAATGCAAATGAGCTCAGACTCCAAAAGGCAAAGTTTCAAAATGCAGAATGCTACAGTATTTAAGACAGCATGCTCTGCACAAATGATATTTGGGGGCCTAAGAAACTGTAGAAAAGCATTGCAACATATTTAAAAATTGCAATTTCAGAAATACTAATATGTAGGGAACATCTTAGATGTATGTTAGTGAATGAGAATACCTTCCCTTCATTTTTAGTGTGGCTTTAGAACTTCTCAGGAGTTCTATAGAACCCCCTGTTTCTACAGTTGTCCGTGTTCTGTTTTGGAATAGAAAGGTCTTTCTTGGATTCACACGTCATAGTTGATGTAAAATAATGCAGACTGCCTGCAAGATGGCATTGGCTTTGCTCAACGAAAATAGAGGCTGGTTTATTAAAAGCTACTGCTATCCCTGCAAGGGTTAATGGAGCCAGTTCCAAAGAAGTTGGGCAACCACTGAAATAGGATAATAAATGTGACACTCTCAGACTATCAGTAGCAAATATTTGAGCTTATCAAATAACGGAGGAAGTAGTTTAGTTACAAATAAACCAATCTCTCATAAAACAAGTTTTCACACAGGGTCATTTCATTGAGCTGGAGACAGCTAGAGGCCACTCGTAGGGAGAACTCCCACTCTGTGTACACTGGGTAACAGCCCCTCATGATTAATGGACAGCCGGGGGAGGCTGCATCCTGCAGCTCTGCTGAGAGATGGAGCTGGGCTGCATATCAGCAGCCCAGCCATAAACAGCATCTCAGGATTATTGCGAGGAAGTGACTCATCCTCTGGGAACATAGCTGGATTTGTGCTCTCTGTCCCTCACCACCCGCCTTCGTTTGCTCGCTCGCTCTCCCTTTTTTTCCCTGTATAGCAGAGACCATCGTGTCCTAGAAACTATAGTAGATGTCACTGCTTGGCACTTGCTGTGCAAAGAGAGGACAAGTATGTGGGTGTCGGGGGTGGGGGGGTGCAGAACGCTACTCTTAAAGTAACAGGGACTGGTGCTGGCTGGGGCTCTGTTGGTGCTGTTTTTCTACAGCCTTTGAGATTAGTTTGTTGAAGGCATCTAATTTGGATTCCAGAAAAAGCACAAACACTGTGTGAGGGTAGACCAAAAAAAAAAAAAAATTAGAGTTTCTTGTTTCAAAGTAAAATTCTCATTGAGATTAAGAAGAAATTAAAAAAAAAAAATCCTGGCATGGTCCGATTAATTTAGCAAGTAAAAAGAAATAGAAATCTGCCAAATCCTTGGGATATGAATGTCATATCTATCGGAAGAGAATTATGCATATGATATTTCTATATTATGATATCATAGAAACTTTGTTTTATTCCCCCAAAGATCGTAAAAATAAAACATATAGATTCTATGAAACACAGAAATAGAAATATAAAACCGAACAAATTCAACAATGATACCACCATGCAAAGGCAACCATTATGAACACTTCAGTATATTTTCTCCCAATCTTCTTCCAACATATTTAAAAATAGACTTTTGAGACCTTAACCATATGTAGAATTTTGGTTTGCAATTTTCAGCCAACGTTTATCACGTTATTCAATCTTTCTTCATATAGAAGTTTAAAACTGCAAAATACTTATTTTGCAATTTTAATTAAAAGGGCAATTTTGGAATAGATATGTGTTCATGCAAAAAGCAGTAGTTGACTGCTCTATTTTTGAGATGTATTTATTTGTTAAAAATTATACTTAATGTGTTTCTAATAAAAACCGAAAGGAAAAATCTATGCTATTATTCTTATGGTTAACTCATTAACTTTCATATTTAAAATAAATATTCTGGCAACTGAATTTTCCACAGAACTAGAAAAGAATTAGTCCCGATCCCCGAGCCTTATAATGTATTTAACTACTAATGCTCTTTCCAAGTTCATGAGCCCTTATTGATTAACTACCTTTAGATGTCAAGATGAATTTAAAAGTGAAGGCATGATATTTACGTTTGCCCACATCTGCTCCCCCCAGCCCCCACTCCCTACAGTACCTGCGTTTAGATGCATTTTGTTTATGTGGGACATCTGGAACTACTTTTGATGACCATTATCTTTTCTAAGTTCCTGGACAAATGTCCTCCTAATCAGCCCCGGAGCCATTATACATTCTGAACAGTAACTCCACTGTGTCTCGCCAACAATGCCTCTGCCTTTCTCTTATTTAACCCAGAATAAAACTTACGCTCTGAGTGTTTGCATAGAAATATGGCACCGAATTCACTTAAAATATTAAAGGTACCTTCATAAGGTAGGTCTTTGCCCTGTTCCCAGAACAATGTTCACTAAGGGTTAAAACACTGTGGCAGCCCAGTCCATGTGAGTGGGAGCCGGATGAAGCTCCTGCCTGCTTTCAAAGCATGAGATGCAGCTTGTTTCCAAATAGAGTTCTTCTAAACTGACCTTAGGTTTGATACCTATGAGGCTCATATTAAAGAATAGTCCTTAGGATTATTAAAGGATAGAAAATAGCTGTCTTTTATTTAATTTTTTAAAAATGTTTATTTATTTATTTTGAGACAGAGAAAGCTGAGAGGGGGAGGAGCAGAGAGAGAGAGAGAGAGAGAGAGAGAGAGAGAGAGAGGAAGAGAGAGAATCCCAAGCAGGCTCTGCACTTTCAGCGCAGAGCCCGATGTGGGGCTCAAACCCATGAACCTTGAGATCATGACCTGAGCCGAAATCAAGAGGCAGACATTCAAGTGACTGAGCCACACAGGCACCCCTGAAAATAGCTGCCTTTAAAAATAAAATCCAGCCTTGCCAAGATTTTTTTCCTGCCCCAGAGTAGATAAAATTTAGAAGATTTTTGTAGCTTTGAAAGCTGTTTTTCTTTGCAGAAACCAAACTAAATGTTAATAGGTTTCCATACATTTTGTCAGAACTTATTGAGAAAGCAAATCCCAAATGCTGAGGCGTATTGTACTTGCAAAGCACTAAGTTTTAGCTTCATATCTCAAGGATTTTCTTTTAGGTAAATGGCAGCTTATAAGGAGGTCTTCAAGATAAACCAACAATTTAGACTGTGGATTTGAAGAAATATTAATACTTCTCTGCCCTTTCCCCCCAATTCATTTGCAGTTAGTATACTTTTGCTGAGTAACCCCTGTATGAAGATGGAGGTAAATGAACATTTATTGAGCACATACTATGTGCCAACCCTTACTTATACTTAAATATGTAATTTAAATCTTCCAATAATTCTTCTGGGTAGGTATTGCTATCCTGATTTTATCAATTAACAAACCAAATGTGCAATTAGTGAAGTCTGGAAGGTCAGTCATCTCAAACTTGATCAGTCACATAGGAGATTTATTCACTTTTTAACAGATAAAGGTGCTTTTTGTAGCATATCACACAATATTGAAATACAAAATTAGAAAGTAAAATTCAATCAGAGGGACACTTCGCAAAGAAATTCTAAAGGTACGTTTATCGAAAGATACAATACTGTTTTCTTTTCCTGAAACTTCGAAACAGGAATTTTTCATAGTTCTTAGGAACTACAAAACTGTCCTACCATAGAATGAGCAAAGAAAGCCAAGGAGTAAGTGAGGATATAATGTTGGCACCATAATCCGAGGTTCCCATCAACCCACAATCTGAAGTCCCCATCGCTCTTATTTTTCGTTTCCTAATGAATGAGCACTCACTTTCCAGTGTCCCTAATTATTGTTCTCACTCCTTCTGGGTCATTTGACCCAATTCTATTTCTGGATGTTCAAAACCCACTTCCATTATTAGAGCCAAAGACGTGAAGGGCCTTGGAAGGGAGGTAAAAGAAGTAAAACTTGGGGCAAGAATGCAGTGTGGGTCACAACAGCAGCCGCTATTTATTGAAGGCTTACTCTGTGGTCAGATTTGTGCCAGGTGCCTTGCCTGTGATTCTCACAGCAATGCTAGTGGCAAGTGTCCAATTCTTATTTCCAGCTTGAGGTTCAGAGAGGTTAAAAAACGTGCCAAAGATAATATCGAGGAAGTGCCAGAATTGTTATTTACACTCAGATCTGACTCCAATTTTTTTTTTTATAACTGATCATATTATTATCTTACAGTTACAGGATTTTCCAGTACTCTCATTTACATAGTTTAGAGATAGGTATTAGGCAAATAAAAAAATTAAAAGGACCCAAAAGTATCATATCTAAAAGTCTGCTGAAAGACTGGACTATCAGAGGAGTATGTATGTGCCTTATTCTCTAGATTTTGAGAACGAGCTGAGACAATCGTTACTCTTTTGGAGCACTTTTGCAAATCCCTTTCTCAAATCCCTTTGTTCAACTATAAGTCTGGGCCCTGCATCGACTATCTCTTCTGGCTGAATCTTCCATGAAGCATAACTAGCACAGTTGCTGGATGGAATAAAAGTGCTTGATGACAGCTAATGCAGAAGCTCATTTCTTCACACAATCCCATTTCTCCTAAGGCTCCTGATGAGAGTTGCCTTAAAACTAGCAGAGGATACGATGGGAAGAGCTAGCCATTAGAGAACTACTCACTCTCACTGGTTAGGTTCTACTGGCTCTCCCAACTCTCAGTATATCCTGCGATGATATGAAAGCCTTGATCAGGCATCTTAAATGAATAACCACACTCTCTGGGATTGTCAAGAGTCAGTAACATTTCTATATTGTTTCATATCACATTTGCATATGTTATACCTTGCACTTGAGATAACTCATCTTTTAGAGATATATATTTTTTAATGTTTTATTTATTTCTAGGGGAGAGAGAGAGAGACAGCGTGAGGAGGGGAGGGTCAGAGAGAGACAGAGTCACAGACTGAAACAGGCTCCAGGCTCTGAGCTGGCAGTCAGCACAGAGCCCGACGCGGGGCTCGAACCCACGAACCGCGAGATCATGACCTAAGCGGAAGTCGGACGCTTAACCGACTATGCCACCCAGGCGCCCCAAATAAATCATCTTTTAAATAAAACAGCTATTATTGAATACTTGGATGCTTTCTAGATTGATATTAAACAATAATGCTTGTTCACAGCTCTTGAGTTTGACCCAGTCTAGAATATATACATGCTTTTATTAAAGGAATAATAGTTTTGCAGATATTCATTCACTTAAGTAAATTATTCCCTTAAGTAAAATTTCTTTGGCACGGTTTCAGGCAGGAACATAGTCTATCACGTCAGGAGGGGATGGGCCAGGGATCTGACACTGTAACAAGACAATGCACTTAGAGACAGGTTTGGTGGAAAGCAAGGCTAAGAATTGCTAAATCAGGATCCTGAGCAGACCCTGCTCTACCTAATCCTGCTCGGACAGTCCTCCCTACACATCTGCACGCACTAATCTTAACATTTCAGCAACAGTGCCCGCAAGAGCTCCATCACAGACGCCTCCCGATTTAGAGAGGAAGTATCCACATTTACTGTCAAGGCTGAGACCTTTGGAAGGAGGGAAGTACTGCAAAAGGGAAAAGCCATCCTCTTCACCCCAGGGGATTACAGGAAGAGAAGAAGAAACATTAGCTTTTGGAAACACATTTTGGCTTTAAATAGCATCCTATCCTCGCTATTGAAAATGTGTCATCTGAGATTGTGGTTCATAGGCAAGAGGCGCACTTGTTCCCTCTGCTTTATGTGGTGTACTGAGAACATGCAAGGAAAGGTCAAACATGTGGAGAGCTAGCATGGTGTGCTCACCCGGCACTTGTGGATGGCATTGCTTTTAAATTCAGAGAGTTGAGTTTCTCCCTGGGAGCCGTTCAGATAGTTATTAGCAGGTACTGGTGGACTTTAGGAACATCTCGAGGTTCACTCTAACCCCTGGCCATCCAGAGAAAATTGGTAAGAATATCAGAATGAGTAAGTTTCTGAAACTATTTTATTTATTCAGCTCATTGCCAAAATGATTCCGTCGGACCCTCCAGTGAATTTCTGAAACTGCTGGCATAGCAGTGGTGCCATACAGGCTGGAACCGATGGTTCTCAACACAGGCTATGCGTTACAACCGTCTGCGGGAGCTTTGCCAGCCACGTGAATCCAGACCCAAATGGACACCAATAAAGCAGCATCTCCGGGGTGGGGCCCTCACACCAATATGTCTTAAAATCTCCACTGGTGATTTTAACTGTGCAGCCAGAGCTGAGAATGACTTAGTTGGGTCCAAATTACTATTCTTCAACAGCGGCCAGCAATTTTCATTCATTGACCTCATACCTGAGTCAGCTACACTTAATTATATTTCTTATCACTCATGAAGATAATTATTTTAAGCACAGAAGGATATTTCTTTTATAGAAGGATATAGTGTCCATTTATTTCATGCAAAAGGAGAGCAGTAATGAAAACAAGCACAAAGGCGAAATAAGTACTGATCTGAATTTATACACATGTTCTGATATTTGTAAGATAGGACTAAAACAGGGCTTCTCAACCTTGCCACTATTGACATGTTGGAACAGATAATTTTTGGGGGGGGGAGGGAGGCTGTCCTGTACATTGTAACATGCTTAGTATCATTTCTGACTTTCACTCACTAGATGCCAGCAGCGGCCCCCTCCCAGTTGTGACAAACAAAAATGTCTCCAGACAATAGAACCACATCACAGGGACCCAGACATTTGCCTATAAGTGGGGCGGGGTGGGGGGGGAGGGGGGGGAAGGGAAAGGTGAAAGTAGGCAAAAGCTAATCCTGGGGGTTAATCCATTACAGTCAAAACCGCTGTCAAGATAAGTACAATTTCCAGTCTAGCCATCCTTGACAGCTACTTCCTCTTGAGAGCCTTTTCTCTTTCATTGTGACAGTCACTGGTTTTAAGGAATGCAACTGTCTGTAACTCAAGAAAGTGATGTGTCAAACTGGGGGTTGTTTGGAACTCCAGGTATGGTCTGGAAAGAACACTTTAAGATGTGGGGGAATTAACCACAGCTTTGGGTTTTCATAATTTCCCTTTCTCTTTCCCTTAACTTGCTCTTTTTAGGTGACAAACGTGCAAAATTAAAACCAATCTGGCTCTAGTCAATTCGAGACACTACGAAACATATTTCATCATTAGTGATTTATCCCATTTAGGAAATTAAGCTGGTTAATCTCAATTTATGGGAACTGCATCAGCAAGAAGATAGGAATCTATGGTAAAAATTTAAATGAATATGTTGTTTATGAAGGCAAACAAGTCCTTTCCAGTACAGATAACTTCTATCCTGGGATATTAAAATTCCAAGGAGAAAATATAATGGGGTAGTCTCTTATAAAATATTCTATAGAGTAGCTACAATGTAATATCACATGGAAACATATATGGTTAGGAGAGACTTTAAGAGGTCAACTGGTACAAAATACAGTTCAAACAAGATCTAAATAAACTCAAAGTTGTATGATCCATGATTCACATTGTTAGTTTCAAAACTGCTCTCTCCTTTTGGAGACATAAGGGATGCCCTCCTCTAAACTGACTTGAAAAACTCAAGGAAGCTTTGTAGCTATGTGAGAAATAGAAGCCATTAGTGTATATTTTGGTTTTGCATATCCCAAAACTTTAGCGATAGAGAAACTAACAAGAAATTGCTCTTTTCCAGTAGCTTGAAGAACTCTGCAGGCTTTTTCTAATGGGAAAGCCCAAAAGAGAACTAGCCTCTACTCTGACACCTAATTTAAGTGTACTTCCTGCGTTCTGAGCCTCCCTTCATTCTTTCCTTTTTTCTGGAAATAATGTCAGGACACTTCCATTTGCTGTGTAGGCTCACCTCTTTCCAGCTCTACAAAGAAGACGGACATCTATCCAGACTCTTGATGAATCAGAGGCCCATAAATTGGTCTACTTGGTATTTTCACAGTGTTAGCCAAAAAATGGCCTAAGACTTTTTTAGAGAAGTGGGTGAGAGATCACTTTTTTGTCCTGACACATAAGGACCCTTAGTTTAGGTGTGTGTATCCTGCAAACATGTTTTTTTTTTTTAACTTCTAAGTTCAATATGCCGATATTTGTACATGTTTGAAGGTTACCATTTTTCATGGCCAGACATTTCTTAGTTTACAGATTACTTGTTGCTATTAAAAAGCATTGTTTAAGTGTGCTTCGTCACATGACTCTAGATCCTCAACATAAAGCCATAAAATTACTGGGTATAATAAAATGATGTCTAAACAAAGAAATTATCCTAATATAATCTTATCATGTCTCTAAAACTAAATTCTACATATTTAATCTTAGAAGGATACTTGGATCTGGTTTTTCTGTCATTTACTTTTTTCTTTTTTAGTAAAACACTTCAAATGTGAAATGATTTTAAAAATGAGTGAAAAATGAGTACATCTTAAAGCACTTTGGGTTTCCCATATATAAAGTTTGCCAAACTCTCAGTTAAAAGCCGTGAGTCTCATATGGGAGTAAGGAACTCCAAATACCAAACATTCAAGGCTAATTTGATTAATCAGATAAACCTTGGGAAGACTCTGGACATTCCAGGAATATTGTGTGGAAACAATCTCAATTTACCAAATTCCCAAGCCCAAAAATGTTGAAGCAGATTCCTTCCTGGATTTCTGCTGACTTGTGTTTTCATTCCCAGCAACATGCTTCTTCCGTCTATCCTCACATTGCAAATGTAGCCTCCTTTCCGCCATTCACAATTGTGTCCCTGAATGTTTGTTGCACAAAAGGAAAGGTTTTATAGTAATGAGATCTAGAAGCCCAAGAAGCTGCTCTGAGGCAGACAGGCAGGGGTGCCGCCATGTCACTCGCTGGCTGTACTGTGTGCACTGCCACATTACGTGATTCAGTCAGACCCTGGTCAGGCCGAAGTCCCTGCAGATGGCCCATGTTTAGTGTTGCTTACAAATAGAAGTCATTATTGTTAAATCTGTGAATGTAAAGGGATGGATGAAAAAGCTGAGTGAATGTCTTCTCTCCCTCCTCACATTGCTCCCTTTCCCCCTTCCCTCCCTTCTTAAAGGGAGAGGTGCCATAGATGGTGGGTAGGAATTTGGACTTTGGAGCCAGGCCACCTGACTTGAAACTCACTCTACCACTTACCAGCTGTTTAGTCTTGGGCAAATTCTTTAACTTCTCTGTGACTGAGTTTGTTTGTCTGTAAAACCTATCTCGCAGAAGATTGTTGTAAGGATTAAGTGAGTTAATATATGTAAACTCTTATGGCACTACCTAGTGTCTAGAAAGGTGGGGGGGGGGGTTCCTGATGTAGGGATCTCTGACATGTGGGATAGTCTGTGTAAATGGCCAAAAAATACCACTCTATATGACCCAAGTTCAAGACATATAGAAGTTGATGAGAACTTCTGATGCCCAATTTCAATTTCCCAAGAGAGAAAATATGCTTGGCCCCAACTTGTGCTGGGGATTCCCCACAAAACTGAGCCTCTGGAACCATGAGGCTGAGGTTTCCTACTACTTAAGATCCACTCCATTTGAGGATAACTCTTAGTAAAGGGGGAGACGACTGAAAAGACCCCTCAGAAAGTGCCTGTTACATTACTGTATTGGTGTGCTAGGGCTGCCATAATAAAACAGCACAGACTGTGTGGATTAAACAGCAGAAACCTATTTTCTCACAGTTCTGGAGGCTGGAAGTCTAAGATCAAGGCTCCGGCAGGTGTGGTTTCTCCTGAGGCTTTTCTCTGGCTGGCAGATTACTGTCTTCCTGCCGTGTCCTTACATGGCCTTTTTTTTTTTTTCGGGGCCTGAGCATCCTTGGTGTCTCTACCTCTTATGAGGACCCTATCTTATTGGATTAGGGCTCCAATCTTATGACCTCTTTTAACCTAAATTACTTCCTAAAGGCCCTATCTCTAAATACAGTTACATACGGATTTGCATTTCACCTTATGGATTTGGGGCAGAAGGAGATTATTCAGTCCTCAACATTTTTCTTAGAAAGATAACTTTTGTGAGGTGTCTGTCTTGGAGATAGTTTTTTTTTTTTTTTTGGCCTTGACTTAAGTTTGAACCTTAAATCCTTACATGACTATTATATGAGGAGGTAATGGGGCAGTGGATAAAAATTCTTCTCTTCAGGCACCTTAGTAAAGGTATCTTAATAGCATGGAAGATTTCCAATAACTATGTTAGAAAGTAGTTGCAGCACCTAGGTGGCTCAGTCGGTTAAGCGTTTGACTTCGACCATGATCTCACAGCTGATGAGCTCAAGCCCCTTGTTGGGCTCTGTGCTGTCAATGTGGAGCCTGAAGCCTGCTTCAGATTCTGTGTCTCCCTCTCTCTCTGCCCCTCCCCGGCTCGTGCTCTGTCTCTGTCTTTCTTTTAAGAATAAATAAAGATTTAAAAAAAATTAAAAAATAAAAGAAGAAAGCTGTTGTCAAAGCCATTGTTGTGCAGTATAGGGTACTGAATGAAGATTGTTTAAGCATGTACGTGATTAATTTAGTGATTAAAATTATACATCTATATATCCCATATATATTTTTTAATATAGTTAATTTGCAGAAGTTTAAAAATGATTCTGTGCTTTGGTTCTTGGCACCATAAGTGCTTTCATCCAAGCTGAAGCGTAGACTCCACAAGGACAAATCCCACTAAGCTACATCCTTCTTCCAAGCTTTTCTTTTCTTCTGTTTAATCTTTATTTACTTATTTTGAGAAAAAGAGAGAGAGAGAAAGGGAGGGGCAGAGAGAGGGAGAGGGAGAACCCCAAGTAGGCTTCGCTCTCCCAGCACAGAGTCCCACACGGGGCTCCATCTCAGGAATCATGGGATCATGACCTCAGAGGGGATCAAGAGTCTGATGCTAAGCCAACTGAACCACCCAACCCCCAACTCCCCCCCACCCCTCGATCCAGCTTTTCTCATGTAACTGCTCCAAACTCTTCTAATAATTTTTCATTTCTCTGAAGATAAAATCCTACATGTCATTATTATGTTGGAAATGTTATCTACTCTCCAGGTTATTATATTAAAATTAGGAGGCTGGGTTTTTTTTCCCCCAATAAAATAAAATCTCAGCTAAGCAACAAATAAGAAAAGACAAATGTTACTAATTTAGGTAGAAAGTTATGCAAAAGGAGACCAAATGAGTAAATTCTAAATTCCTATAAAAGTTATTTCTTTTTTGGAAATACTTTTTTTCTTCAAACCATAATTGATACTGTCTCCTTGGAAACAATCCTGAGACTAGTTGGGTTACTGGAAGCCATGCAGTTTAAACTTAAATTATAGGAATGTGTTGCCTCTTCCCATTAATGCCACTTGTGCTCGTAAAGACAACTTGAGTATCTTCCTCTCATGCTATAGAATAGACCTGATGGAAAGATGCTCTAAGTCAGAAATGTGAGCTGAGAAGAACGTGTGCCCATTTCTCACTGTAAAGTCATACACTGACATTTTGATTTCACTCATTGGTTTCTTGGGTTAGGTTAATGTAGCTCTGTGCCCATGAGACAAAGTCAGCTTCCTGAGCTTGCAAGAGTGTGTGGGAAACTCAGTAAATTCACACCGTGAGGCTTGATGGGAGAGAGCCAGCTTTTCTTCCACATGATGTTCCAATACTACTGTTGGCCGCTACTTAAAACATGCTTATAGAACTTATTTGAATTTAAAAACTCCCTCTCTTTAATTATAGTATGGAAGGCACTGTCCTAGGAATCTTGGGGATGAGAAAGTAAAATACAGTTGGCTCTGTAGAGAGTCACAGTTCAGTAAGAGAAATCCAAATGGACTCCGTTACTTCATGTAATGTAGTATATTATACTGGAGATGCACTAACCATCTGGAAGTGCAAAATGAGACAAACTTGTAGGTAAGAGAGATGTGTAGACACAGCCAACCCACTGTTTGGTGTCCACTCCTAGGAGTCTGTGGCTCTGTCTCAGCATAGAAACCTCAGCAACAGGGAGGAATGCTGCCGGCTTTCCATCGAAGATTCATGAGTGATTTTGTGATGCTCAAGAGGGAAGAGGGGAGAAACACATTTGACCTTCTCTCAGGAAGTCAGTATTCACTTGGCTATTTTTATTAATAGCTTTATTTTATCTTTAGTTTTTTTCCTACCTAGAGGTCAATATTCTTGGAAGCAAAGAGATGTGGCTGCCTAAACCTATAAAATGTGACAACACTCCAGTCAACAACAGAATGGTTAGCAAGGAAATCAATAATGTTAAGTAAAGTAATTAAATGCGAGTTTCTCTATTTCTCAGATAAATAAAGCATTACTTATGGCAAACAAGCTAATTTATTAGTCTATGTTTACTTTATGACATTGGATTTTGCATATATTACAACTGAATATGCACAGCTTGTTTGATGTCATAGCCTCTAGAAACTTGATGTTTAAATTCTCCTTTTTCTATTAACAAAGCATAGGCTGGAAGTTATTGTTTCCCGTGGGCCATGTTTTATTAATGTTGGAATTTAGATAAAAAGTCTTCAATGAGTAATACTAAACAATTTTTTCCCAAGTGCCTCTGACTTAGCAAAGTCACTAGTCACCATGGTATGATTTGGAAATTCAGGAAATGAGGGTGACAGCTTTGCAAAGTCATGGTAGGAGAAGAACAGCTGGCTGGGCCTGGCTCCGTCCTTGGAGATCATTCATTATTTCTTGACATATGCTAAAGAGTTTGGAACTGCAATGGCACGGGTGACGACAAATATGTATACCATAAACATTTGGTGGCAGGACTATCTGAAGTATACTTATTCAGAAACCAAATGAAGATAGATCCAAAATTGCAGCTCCTTTAAGTTACCACGTCTGCCCCAGCAACACTAACCAGACAGCACGTGAGGAACCTCTAAGACCCTCCCTTTCTGAACTGTCTTCTCAGCCTGTTTACCAAATGAGATTTTGCTGCTCTTATCATTCTGACTACTGACCTGGAGGCTTGATTCTTCTACTCCTCACTTTGTTTTCTAGTATCAAGGCCTGTTTCTCTAACTATCGTCTTAGTTCCTGTGGCAGTAATTCCGCTTCTTCACTCCTACTCAGTACTGCTTTAGGAAACATCTCAATGTGCCGCAATACACAGAAATTAACAAGCGTGATTTCAATACTTTTCAGTCAAATGAACGTGAGAGCTAAGCGGCTTCTCAGTATACCAGGTTCTGAGATTTTGCTTCTGATACAATTTAGAATAGTAAATTTGAAGGCATAAATGGAGCTTGTCCATTAATAGCCAAATACCATTAATAACCAGATATGTTGAAAGGTGCCTGGGTGGCTCAGTCATTTAAATGTCTGACTCTTGATTTTGGCTCAGGTCATGATCTCATGATTCATGAATTTGAGCCCCTCATCGGGCTCTGCGCTGACACTGCAGAGCCTACTTGGGATTCTCTCTCTCTCCCTCTCTCTCTGTTCCTCTTCCACTTGTGGTCTGTCTCTCTCTCATTCTCAAAATAAATAAACTTAGAAAAAAATCAGATATGTTGAGGACACTGTGTCTGTAAAGTTGAGATCAATATTAAATATTGATTTTTTAAAAATAGTTTTAATTAGAGTTTTAGATACATACAAATAGGATTCAAAATGCAGGCAAACCCATTTTAAAAAATTAAAAAAGTATGTGTCATCTCATAATCACTTTCTGATTTTGCCTGTAGTTAAAATATAGGAAGGAGTTGCTAATAAGCTGGGATGATGATAATGATTTAGTATCATACAGAAATATAAAATCTCATGCTAGTTGGGCACATTTCATATGCTGACATTTGACTTACAAATTTCGATTGTGTCAAAGAATTTTCTGAATTCCCTGAAAAATCAGCAAAATGTCTATGAATATTAAACATTTATGACCACATATTACTTTTGTTTTCCAAAACACTTCCTTTATGCTTTTCTTATAATACTTGCCAATTTATTACTTGTGTTATAGCTATTTGTATCTTAGTTTCCCCAACAGCCTGTAAAGTCTTTGAAGTCATGATATATACCTCATCCGTCTTTGAATGCCCCATAATACCTATCCCAGAAGTCAGTAAGTGTTTATGGAATGGATGACTAAAGAAGAATGACAGACAATGTTATTTTTACATTACCATTCCAGATTTAAATTGACAAATTCATATTGGCACATAACAGATTTTAGAAGCAAAGTTCTATTCACACGGGGGTCAAGAAGAATAATGCACATTCCTGAAGGAGTGAAGGATAGCCGATGACTTCAAAGCCACCAGTAGACCATTTACTTTATCTGCGATCAAGGACTCTGCAGGGATAAAAGGCAAAGGAAGTCCCACTCCTTGAAAACAAATGTTTCCTTAAAATAAAGGTTTGCTATCTAAAGCTGTTTTAATTCCTTAGGTTCAGCCCTATGAAATCATTCTCCTTAAAGTTTAATCATCCCAAATCCCATAATAATAATTTGGGGAAAGATAAATTGCCATAGAAAACATAGAATATGGTAGAATTGTAAGTCCAGCATTAGGAAGATTTGACCTGGTTATAAAACTCCCTCGTGGAAGCACTGTGGTTAGAATCGGTGTGAATTCACTTACATGTACGCTTGTTTAAAGGTATCAACAGGACATAGAGAGAGACCTTCACACAAAACAATGGACGACCATAATTCCCAAGTGAGCTAAATTAAGGCAGGTTTCTTCATACATATAACATTTGATTTTGTAATTGTTTTTCTGCTTGTTTTTCTGTTTATGTTAAGGAAGTAAAGAGACATGGGTGGAAAATAGGCAAATGCATGCTTCGCTTAAGAAAAGAGATTTGTAAACCGGTGAAGAGTAGAAATACTTAATGCCTGATCAATGAAATTCTTCCAGACTCTCATTACACTGACCTTGTCTCTCTTTTTTTGCCTCAGATTTGGCAGCTCTAGCAGGGATAGTGGATTTTATGGAAAGCCAACGTTTTTTTTTTCTTTTTAAATGTCCATTTATCTACAAATGGGAAACTTTAGAATTTCAAAATATGATAAATTTTTGTCACTTTATAGGTTTTGATTTAATTTATCTTAAAAGCTTCACCAATCTTTTGATAGTAGCTGACAGATCCAATCCTGTTCCCATATGCTTTCTGCTATTTAAAAAGAAACAGTACACAATTGCCTCAGAGAAGCACCATGTGTTTCCAAAGTGTGAATCTGAAAACCACCCATCTGGTCATGCTGGCATCTTTCTAAATTGTGTGTGATTGAAAGAAATGTATTCAACATTTTGCAACTCTTTGGCCAAATGAGGAAGATAATAAGGTAAGGGAGATCTTTGTTCATTTCCATTTATTGAAAATTAAGTCTATGCCTTCAGCCTGGGGTACCTTGCCCACCTTTCTACCTGAATGGCCCCAGTCATCCATCAAGACCTAAGTCGCATGCGGTTTCCTTAGTGAATTCTCTGTAACCATAACCCTGATATTTGCACTACTCTGTTCATACTGGCGTAAAAATCTTTATTTGCTTTTATTAAAACAATTTCTTTAAATATTGCCTCTCCTATAATCTGTGAGCTCCTACAATGGAAGGCAGATGGTCTCCAATGCAACTCAATACAACAAAATATTATTACAATATTCCAGACACCAATCTAGGGCCTGGAGACATAGTCTTGAATAGGCAAAGATCATTTTTGCCCTAAAAACATTATGATCTTATGGGGAAGAAAAAAAAAATTGGGCGACTAATTACACTTAAAGTTGATGCTTGGTGGAGAGAGAACTACATCTGAAACCTCATGCAGACAAAAATAAATTTGGAGGTTCAAAGTCTCTTTAATGTTGTTGCTATTATTAATACTTTCATGTGACATAAATATTCAGGTTAGTTCTCTAGATCTGAGGAATAATTGGAGGAATCAGCACTATTTCACATTTCTTGTGAAGGTAATGAACAGTCACTGAATTATGAGCTAAGCCTACTACGATGTTTTATATATATATATTAATTTATGATGCATTTGTAAGCCCTCTATGCTGAAGTTACTTTATTTTTTTCAAACTTAAATTAATCCTAAAAGTAAGACCTTTTTCCCCCTAGATTTTTAAGAGGGAGATAAATTATATTGAATCATTATGGTTTCAAGTATATAAGAGTAAAACGTATCCATGTATGAATTAAATGGAAATAATAATTTTATGGGAAACTAAGACACCAGGACATCATGGCACAAAGCATTAAGGAGAAGCTGACTTCCTATTTTTTGACCATGTTGAAATGTATAACTGGATCAATTGTTAGGAAGAACAATTCAGTAAAAGAAAAAAGTCAGTCCATCAGATTTTGGTTAAATTGACTGCCACAGAATTCAGTTCCTTAATGAAATAATCTGTCTCTGTCCTAAATGGAGACACTTTGATTATGGCTCTTACTAGAGACCAAATTCCTCAAGGGCAGCCGTCATCACTACTTCTGAACTTCATCACAGTCTCTGACTAGAACATTACACCGAGTTAAACTTGGTCAAGGTTAAATAGATCAACTTTGACCTTCTTTTCATACTATTAAAATGCAATTAATTTGATTAATACACATTCTTTTATCCACATAGGCATCTGCTGCTATCCAAACTCTATAACAGGGTTCTTTCTATGCAAACTCTACAACTATATTGAAGTACTAACACTTCAAACTAGAAAGGTACCAAAGAATATGTTTTCCAGGCACTCTTTGGAAAGCTAGTGTCTGTGCACTGTTGGTGAGAAGAAACTTCCTACTCTTCAGGAGAGATGCAGAAAAGTGGAGTGTTATTACAAGATTAATATAGGGAAGCTTACAAGATGTGCTGGAAGGGAGAGAAAAGAGATTCGAATAACAGCTAGGAAGCACTGATCCTGAAAAAGTTAAGTTATAATTTCTTGTGAAAGGAAACACTTAGTTTTTCAATTTCTGAAAAGCTGTATGTTAGAGATAAATTTGAAATCCAAATTATTGCCCAACAATGTTGAGCATATTTGCTACTCTGCTTCGAGAAAGCTCTGCTGAAAGTTGTGTGATCTTCAGGTTAGTGTAATGAAGAAGAAAAAACCATTGAAAACCTCTCACTTTGTCAGGACTGGACTGAGGGCAGATGACTCACAGTATGGATTCAAGTTAAATCATTTAACCTTTTTTTCTTATTCAACCCATCTGGGAAGCTGAATACAAGTGCTTCACTATGGAACAGATGGTGCTCCAAAGCTAAATTTTCCCAGATTAAAAAAGAAGAAAAATGTGTTATAAGCACTAAGGGAACCAAACATGGAAAAAGACCAGGGATTAAAAGCAAAAGAGCTATAAACTGGTTCAAGCCTTTTCCTCTGTAAAAAATAATATAATACTTAAAAATTCAGTTCTGAGAGATGATCTGGGGACAAAGTTAGTAAAATGTTTCCTAAGCACCGTATGCGTAAAGGTGGTCGTGATTAATGGCATGTATGAAAAGTAAAATGCTCTTCGTTGGCACAAATTGTGTGTTCATTTACCCATCTGTCTCAGAACACTAATATGATTGCTTTTGAGTACTTCTGGGTTATCTATTTGACATCTGTAAAGTTAAACACTAATAAAAACATTTCTTGAGAAAATTTATGGAATCCATCTGATTACATCTCTGATGAAATTTAACGCTACTTGACAAATGAAAAAAAAATTCCACCATGTTATAGAATGTTTTCCACTTTCAATATATATACATATATATATATATATATATTTTTTTTGCTTATATACATATGTGTATATATATTGCTTCAAAGAAAGGCAAGCCATTGACCCTTGCTAACCTTAGGTGATTCTCATCTTATTGTATATAAAAGTATATTCAAATGTACTTATTTGCCAATATTTACATCTGTCATATTTTATGGAAGAAGAAATGTCCTGTTGTAGCAAAGTATCTATACCTTCTTATTTCCTGACTGGCTGGGACAAACTTGGGAGTTGTCAGCTTACTGTTTAAAAGACATAGTTCATAGATGAGGCTGAGGATGAAACCTGAGAAATTCACATTGTAGACTTCCAGATGCCACAGCATAAAAACCCAGATTGGACTTCAAGTCTGGGACTGTCTCCAAAAGGAGGTTCCATTGTGGTTGAGGCAAATGGTGCCTTCCTAACCAAATACAATCTTTCTTTGATTAATTCTCAAAATCCTGTTTATAAAGCAAAAGACAAACATGTACATATTTTTTTCTTCAAAGAATCACTTTTTTATTGAATTTGGGTCATACCCCTATTACTGAGAAATGGCTAAATGGCTAAGAAGCAGTGAAAATTGGAAGGCAAACACTCTGGTTTTAAGAAAAGAGAGTTCCATATGTCTCCTACTCTAATTTCCTATTGGGAAAAGATAAAAGCATTGACTATCATTATGGCTTTTAATGTTCACAATAATGAATGTCCAGATATAGATAAATTCTCCAGTTTAACATAGCCCTTGTTCAGGGCAGCAAATGCATTCTTGAGAATGTTTGCATAAATAAATCTAATACAGGCCCATTCAACTACTTGAGACTTCCAATCCAATCTATGGATCCCTCCATTATTCTTTTTTGATGATATATATTAAATTATATTTATAAAATATATATTTTCAGATACATTTTTATATTAGTCACTATATATATTCATGTGTACATTCAAACTACATTTGCATAAATTCTTCTCTCTTAATAGCAAAAATATTTTTCCATAGAAGATACACAAATGGCCAACAGGCACATGAAAAGATGTTCGTTATCAGAAAAATGTAAATCAAAACAACAATGAGATATCACCTCACACCTGTCAGATTGGCTAGAATTAAAGGAAAAAAAATAACAAGTGTTGGTTAGGGTGTAGAGAAAAGGAGACCCTTGTACACTGCTGGTGGGGATGTAAATTGGTGCAGCCATTATGGAAAACAGTAAGGAGTATCCTCAAAGAATTAAAAATACAAGTACTATCTGATCCAGCAATTCCACTTCTGGGTGTTTATTGGAAGAAAATAAAAAGATAAATTTGAAAAGATATATGTACCCCAATGTTCACTGAAGTATTATCTAAAAACAGTTGAGACATGGAAGCAATCTAAGTATCTATCAATGGAAGAATGAGTAAAGAATAGGTACACACGCACACACACACACACACGGACACACACACACAAACTCATATATATGCAATGAAATATTACTCATCTATAAAAATTAATGAAATCTTTCCATTTGAGATGAAATAAGACAGAGAAAACAAATATTGTATAATTTCACTTATATGTGGAATCCAAAAAACCAAGCACATGAATAAATAACACAAAAACAGAAACAGACTCACACATACAGAAAACAAACTCTCTGTTACAGGAGAAGGGAGGGATTGAAGGATAGGTGAAAGAGGAGATTAAGAGGAACAAACTTTCAGTTATAAAATAAATAAGTCACGTGTATGTAATGTATAGTATAGGGAATATAGTCAATAAAACTGTAATACTTCTGTATAGTGATAGATGGTAAAAAGACTTATTGTGGGCATAATTTTGTGATGTGTAAATATTGAATCAATTATGATGTATACCTGAAAAAAATAGGATATTTCACGTCAATTATGTTTCATAAATACTGTAAAATTAGAAGAAAATTAAAAATTAAAAACAAAAGATAAGCCATTGATGTGAAGAAATCAAATTCCCAAGTAATACTGAATTTGTGATTCAGTCATATTTGAAAAAAAAGGGGGTGAGGGTTACACATCAATTTTAAAAGGATTATTGGCAAAGATATGCCTGTCAGCACACACAGACCTCTCAAACATTTATATTAGATCCTTGGCCGGTAAGGATTTCTCATGGAGGAAATTCAGCTGAACTTTCAGGTGTCTTATAAAGGAATATGTCTGGAATGTACAGGACCAGCATGCTGGCTCCTGGTATGTCATATCCAGAAAGTTCCCAAGGCTCTGGGTTGTACAAGCCAATGTTGCCTTCCGTGGAGAGCCTTGGTTCTCTTAGGTGACACACACTGACTTTCCTTTTGTTATCTTTAGAGTATCTACCTTCATACAATCTCCCTTCTAATCTTAATATCAATTCCTCAGTAACTAGTAGTGAAGTTTTCACCTTTTTTTTCTTCCTAAATTGATCCTGAGACATGGTATGCTATTTGGACTCCATGTAGGTTAAGAATCATTTATAGTCCATCACCATAACCAGAAGCAAGTCAAAGCTCAAGCTTCGCACTGGGTAAGCAAGTAGCCAGGCTCACTTAAAAACAGGGTATTTACATTTATATACTGATGGTCCATAATGGAATATATGCAGGGTATAAATTCATACAAAGACCTTCAAATCGTTTCTCCTCTCTCCATAAATGTAGCATAAAATCTAGCTTAAAAGCATCTTTGTTGCTATGTCTATGATTAATGTTAAAAATGACTAATGTCTTGTAGAGCTGTTGTTATCATTTCTCTCTGAGGATCAGTTCTCCCTCTATACAAATCACACATTCTAGTTCCCTTCCTCATTGTACAGCAAGAAGTGCAACAGAAGTGGATGTAATATGAACGCATCACAGACCAACTGGTGGCTTCAAGCTTTATGTGCTCCATGGATGCACTAACCTTATAACTCTCAGTGGTTGGAAAGGGTCTCCAAGAAAGTAACAGATTTAGAAGGAAGATAGAAGCATGTTTGTTTTGGGGCGCCTGGGTGGCTTAGTCGGTTAAGCGTCCGACTTTTGCTTAGGTCATGATGTCGCAGGTTCGTGGGTTCGAGCCCCCCATCGGGCTCTGTGCTGACTGCCAGCTCAGAGCCTGGAGCCTATTTCAGAGTCTGTGCCTCTCTCTCTCTCTGACCCTCCCCTGCTCACGCTGTCTCTCTCTCTCTCTCTCTCCTAGAAATAAATAAAAATTTAAAAAAAAGAAGCATGTTTGTTTAAATGAGAATCCTCTATATTGTGTAAGCTCAAATTTTATTATAATGTTATTTAATATGCTACATCATTTTAAAGTAGATATCCATACTTATGACCCCACACATGGCTGATGATTGTATCAAATGAGAAAGCATGCATCATTATGGTTAGTCAGAAAATTTCTGGTAGCATGCTCTTAGCACACCATGAAGAAAGAAAAGGAAACAAACATTTTTGTATACCTTCTATCTTCTAGGCACTATGTTAATAGATTTTATTTTATAGTATCTCATTGCATCTTCTAAACACCGTCTTATAGAGATATTATTATGCCTATTTGACAGATGAGTAAACTAAGTCAGAGTAAGGTTAAATGACCTCATTCCTGGTCTGTATATTCAAAGCCCATGCTCTTTCCACTATATCATATCATCTTCCAAAAGAAAGAGAAAACTTATGTTTATATGCTCATTAACGCTTTAGACCTTTTAAAGACAAATATTTTTATCTTGACTTCCAAAAGCTCCTACTGCTACAAGGACTTCAACAGTCCTGTTCACTTCCGTGTGCATTAAAATTTCCCAATATTAGTGCTTGCGAGTTCTTAATTTCCACTCAGAGCAGAGAGAAGGAAATAGCACAGATTTCTTGTCTTTCTTTTTTTTTTTTTAATGTTCCTTAAATAAAACGAAACTTTGATTTTTCAATATATTATTTTTATATGTGTGCTGATAATAATTTTAAATTTCTATACCATCTTGTATGAGTTTTTGAGTGCAACTTTGCTTTTAAATTTATTCTCTTTATTATTGTGTCAAAAAATAAGGCATTAAGGCCTCCCTCAACCTAGCTCATTTGACTTCTGCTTTTTTACTTTATCTCTTGTTAAAGTTTTCATTTTCCAAAGGCACAACATTGAGAAAACTTTGACTTGTTTTGAAAATTGCAACAAAATGGGTAAAAGTCATATAGCATTATTTTTTCTTGTTATCACTTTCATAAATAATATGTCTCAACACCTAATGCAGTCAAATGAACAATTATTGAATCATAAAAGATGGGAACAGTCTATTCTGAACTAGATTTGTTTAGGAATTGACCACATTAAAAAATATATAAAAATTATAGGATCTTTGATGGCTCCCTCTCCAACAACAATTTAAGTGATATGTGAATACTGTGTGTATTAATCACATTTTCAATCAATATCATCCAGGGTTTTCTAATTGAGTTCTTGAACTAGGCAGTGTCACTAAGGGTTCAGTGGACATAAGTTTTAGGGAAGTTCTCCATACTCCATTGACCTCTTGAAGTTTCATATTGTACATCTATTCAACTATTTATTAGTGACTTTGAGATCTACTGTACAGTAACTATTTAATTTGTTTTGGTCATGAAATTCTTCTTTGGCTTGTTAAATTTCCCTGTAACTACTGCTTCTTAGAACAGGCACTGTGAAATTTTGGTGTAATCATTTGCAAGCAGAAAGATTTTTATAGGCTGTAATGTTTTAAGTAGCAGAAGTGCTCATTAATTAATTTTAAAGATAAACTAAAGAAAAAGAAATAGGAGATATGTGATTAAAAGAGACAATAATTAAAAATTCATAATCTTTGACCTGAGTGCATTACTCTAAATTATTATCCTTTGTAAAGAAAACTGGTAATATTCAACTGCATTTTCCAATAGTTATTTTTGGTATTGTGGCAAATAAGTGACACTGAGTTTTCAGACCAAGAAGACCCCCTAGATGTTAATTATTCTCTAGTACAAGCATGCTAAACTCTTTGGAAAGGTTTCCAAGGGCTTTTTATCACTTGAACAGCAAGAATTAGATCATCAGGGTAGGTGGCAAGCTATGACTTCTTTTCTGCTCTTCCCTAAAACTGGCCACAAGGATTCCAAATGGGAGTCATTACAAATGAACAGATCTTTGTAGCAGTCAGTGATCTTAAATTTCTACACTCTCATGTTCATTTTCACTTGCAAATATGGAAGGCTAAGATCCAACTTCCCATCCCTTTACCTCTTATCTAAAGCACTATGTTCATATGTGGGAGTAGGAGATAGTGGACACTTTAGAGAGCTCATTCAAATGTTCCAAAAATACCATTAACAATCAATCTGTTTTTTGTTTTTTTTTTCTACATACCTATTAGAATGACTTAAATTAAAATTTAAAAGTGCTGACAGTACCAGATGCTGGCGAAGATGTCGAGAAACTGGATCTCTTATAAATTGCTGGTGGGAATGTAAAATGGTACAGCCACCCTAGAACTTTGACAGTTTCTTTTAAAATTAAACATATATTTACCACGCAACCCAGCAATCATGATCCTGGAGTTTTGTTCTAGAGAAATTAAAATGTATGTTCATGCAAAAACCTATACAAACTGGAAACAGTCGCCCTGAACTGGAAACAATCCAAACGTTCTTTAATGGGTGAAGGATGAACACATTGTGATAATCCATCCCATGGACTACTATTCAGCAATAAAAAGGAACAAAGTATTATCGCTGCAGAAACATGAATGAATCTTCAGTTAATTATGTTGAATTTAAGAAGAAATGTTACATACTATATGAGTCTATTTATATCATTCTTGAAATGATAAAATCATATGAATGTAGAAGAAATAAGTATTTGCTAGGTACTGGAGAAGGAGAAGGTAAAATATAAAGGGAATGACAAGGGAGCTCCTTTGTGGTGAGTTCTGTATCTTGATCGCAGTGGAGCTTATATGAATCTATACATGTAATAAAATTTCATAGAACTATATTCACACGTGTCACACAAAAAAAGTACATATGAAAACCTCTGGAATCTGACCAGTAAAACCTATAATCTAGTTAACTGTACTGTGTCAATGTCAATTCCTGGTATTGAAAAACGCACCGTAGTCATGCAAGATGTTACCATTAGGGAAATCTAGGTGATGGATACAGGGTACTTCTCTATACTATTTTTGCAACCTCCTAGAGTTTATAATTATTTCAAAATAAAAAGCTCAAAAAACACTTTAAAAATTTCATCTGTTTTTTTAGGAAGTAAAGGGTGGGAAGAAAGGGTAAAGAGGGTCAACAAGGACAAAGTTCTAAATAATTAAATCATAGGGATGTAGGGCACAGCAGTGACTACATTTAATAACATGGTATCAAATATGTGAAAACTGCTAAGAGAGTAGATCCTAAAACTCCCTATAATAAGGGGAAAAAAAACCAACTTGTAACTATGTATGGTGATAGATGCTAGCTAAACTTATTGTGGCGATCATTTTGCAATATATGCAAATATTGAAGTGTTATGTTGCATGCCTGAAACTAATATAATGTTATATGTCAATTATGCCTCAAGAAAAAAAAAATTCATCTGTCATCTGTTTTTAAGAAGGCTTGTGTCATGGGTCAGCTTTGCAAATTCAGCGATGTAAAAGAAATCTGGCCAATCTGCAGTGCTGTCTCTGCCTCCAAACTTCTGGCCATTTTGCCCTCAACACAATTCCTTACAGTGAAACTCAGAGGGAAGACTTATGTCTTCCTTATGTTAATGTGTTTGGTTATATAAAGCTACGTCAGGCCTCACAGAGAGTACATAAAGAGAATTTTCAACTTTAAGTTTAGAAATGAGAGGTTTTCTAAACATACTCTCTAAGAACAACGGGATTCAACATGGAAGGTGAGGATTACACTGTAGTTTTGTGGGCAATACCCTTTAAGCTAAGAGGGAATTACTTACTAACATTTTCCTTGGTATGAATGCATTAGGAAAAAAACCAAAATAAGACAATCACATAATGTGGACAATGATCTGATTGAATGCTTATGTGATTCACAAACAGTGTCAGATGTGTGATTCTGGGTGTGGTACATGGTGGGATTAACAGTGGAATTCTGTGAAAGGCTCTAAACTTCTAAGGGATGATTTGAAGGCTTAGATATAAAGTGTTGATAAACATAAAAATGTCAGGCCGTGTCTAGGATGTGGCATGAGACTGAAAAGCCTTTTTGAGTGACCTCTAGAAAGTCATATATTTCCAAACTTGGCCTCGGCCATACTTCCTTGATGTAGAGTTCTGAGTGATTGGTTTAGTTGTGAAAAGTAGACAAATTATTTAAAGAAATTTTTTCATGATCCAAATCATGACTAGATCTACAGCTATAAATGTTTCTTACTTTGACTTGTTTAATCCACTGTCTCTGCTTTCCTTTAGGCACTTGTCCCCAGCAAGTTGTCAATTTGTTGTCCTGAATGTCCTACACAGCTTACATATCTCTATCTTAATAGGTCAATACTGAGTTCATGGTTTCTTCTTGCAAACTTGTTTCTCTTTCTGGAATCTCAATCTTGGTGAATGGTGTGAACGTCCACTCAGTTCCCACGCTGGAATGCCCTTTCTCTTTTACCCTGTATCCCAGTGCCAAACACTGCCTACCCTTTCTCACAAACATTTCCAAACTCAGACTCTACCAGCTAGTGGAATTATCAGCTCATTTCAGCACGTCATCACCCTTGTGTTAAAATTTCCTTAATGGGGTACTTGGGTGACTCAAGTCGGTTGGGTGTCAGACTTTGGCTCAGGTCATGATCTCACAGCTCATGGGTTCGAGCCCCGCATTGGGCTCTGTGCTGACAGCTCAGAGCCTGGAGCCTGCTTCAGATTCTGTATCTCCGTCTCTTTCTGAGCCTCCCCTGTTCACGCTGTCTCTTTCAGTCTCTCAGAAATAAATAAAACATTAAAAAAGATAAAAAAAAAAAAAAACTTCCTTAAGACTAGATCTTAAATGTTCTCAACACAAACTAGAGATAATTATATGATGTGATAAAAGTGTAGGATAACACTAGCATAGTAGTAATACTGCAACATATACATCTATTAAACCAACACATTGTGTACCTCAAACCTACACAGTGTCATATGCCAATTATATCTCAATTTAAAAACAGCAACACACCGACAACAAAAAACCCTCCATCAGCTCCATGCGATGTGTTAGTTTTCTATGGCTGCCATGACAAATCACCACAAACTGAGTGAATTAAAACAACAACACAAATGGTTATCTTATAGTTTTGTAGGTCAGAAGTCTGACACAGGTTGCACTGGGCTATAATCAAGGTGTTAGCCAGGTTCTGTTCCTTCCTTTAGACTCTGGGGGAGAATCAATTTCCTGTTTGCCTGGGTTGTGGGCAGAATTCAGCTTCCTGTGGCCAGTAGGACCAATGTCCTCATTTCCTTGCTACCGTGGGCCAGGAGTTAGTTGTCAAAAACTAGAGGCTGTCCACATTCCTTGGTTTGTGGCTCCCTTCCTCCATCTTCAAAGCCAGCAATGTGGGGTGCACCATTCCCACGTTGCCTCTATCTGACCATTCTTTCATCTTCATACCTCTCTCTGACCCAACTGACAGACTTTTAGCTTTTAAGGACTCATGTGACTAGGTGGGAGTAACCTAGGAAAATCTGGGATAATCTTCCCATCTCAAGGTCCTTAATTTTAGTCACATGTACAAAATCCCTTTGCCACCTAAGATAACCTATTCCCAGGTCTGGGGATGAAAACATTTTGGAAATCATTATACTGACTTCACAGGTGTACTGCAGTTTTAGGAAAGCTAATAAGTAAATTCACTCTTCTTTCAGAACAGAAAACAACTGAGAGAGAAAGCATGGGAGTCAGAGGGTTTGCAGGGCATAGAAATGTCAGCCATATTGGTTTTAAAGCTGATCAAAGGATGAGGCTTTAGATCCACGGCAAATGGCTTGTCTAAAGCTTGGCCCCTGAATTGGACAGGTTCTCCCACGCAGCCACCCGTCAGTGGCGGCAGACAGAGCATGCCCGTGTGAGCACATCTGTGGGGGAGCAGCGAGTTCCAATTGTGCGTGTGCAGTTCCATCCCCAAATTCATTTTTCCTGGATGGACACACTTCCGGTGAGGAGCCTAAAAGCGGTAAGGGGATGGGACAGGACAGGACAAGCTCTTCTCCATGAAAACATGACAGAAGGAGACTAAAAGTGTCCCTCATCACGGTCTACCGACTGAATCCACACTTTAAATACCGTATCTTTCAGAGTCAAGTCCCGCCCACTCTTTTACCTTCTGTTACTGCCCCTTATGAACCCTGCATTCCAGCACTTGGGTCTTAACTGTTCCTGAACATACCAGTTCCCTGCTTTCCTATTTGCCATCTTCTCTGCACAAATAATCTCTCTAGTCCTTGTGGTAAACTTTTCCTCATTCTTTAAAAAGCAACATCACATGTCTTCTCTGAACACCAATGCGTAGCTCCCTCCAGACTCCTCTCTCGAGATTATACCTTCTCATGGGTTTTCAGTGTCTCACACAGTGGTTGGATTTGGGGCATAATGGAATCTCATTAAATGCTTCTGAATGGACTTCATGTTTCGAATAAACTTTATTCAAGAATTTCTCTGTTTGCCTTTCTGCTTTCCCTTCAGGGAAGGGCTTATGTTTCATTCATCTTTTTCATCCCAGCACTGTCTCTACTCCTGATATATAAAATGTTCCACATAAAAGTTCCCTGAGAGACTATATACATTAGTGATTAAATTTGTTCTGTCCAAAGCAGAATATATTTTTGGAGGTGTCTATCTAATTTTACCTAGGTTCTGTGGTTTATTAGCTGTTATTTTTAAAGGAAACTTTTGATATATAAATCAGGAGCCCCTCTCGTGGCCAACAAAGTCCTAAAGGGTCCAGTCTGAGAACATTCTCTGATGTGATTACCAAACATACTTTCTGGCTTCTCCCCTTGTTTTGTTTTGATTTTATAACAGATATAACTACATACTTAATGCTTATATTATGTTATATTACATATATAACATTATGTGATATATTGGTTTATTTCCTTTCTGACCAACTGAACTATAAGCCCCATAAGAACAGTGAGTTTGTTTTCCTCAATAGCTCAAACAGTGGCTACTACATAATAGGCATTATATGAATTTTGTTTAATGAATGAAAGATTGAATGAGATACAGTGGAATGACAAAGAGTTAAGACTTTGAAATCAAAGAAGACTGGGTGAAAATCATAGTTCTCTGATTTTCCTAGCTGTTTGGCCTCAAGCAAATTATTTAACATTGAATAATATTTATCTTGCATGGTTGGTGGGATATTGGCAATAATATATGTAAAATATCTGGCACCCATTAAGATTCAAGAAATGGTAGCTATAATTATGTCACTTATTTTCATAGTTAAAGACATTATGTTAAAATTGTTAATGAATATCAGTGTCATTCATGTAGACCAAGTACATCTTTCTGCACCTCTTAACAGGGAATGAAGTGAAGTTCTAGGGTGCATACCCCACTGCTGTCAGCAAAGTCAAATATCTGTAATGGAGTATCATAATATCCACCTAACTTGTTAAGAATGATCTGAAAAGATTTTGAATATCCCCAAGCAAGGAACATCTCAAAGCCATCCAAAAAGCTCTCCAGGGTTTGTGCTCCCTCTCCAACAACCCCAGAGCAGTGGGCCAGGATGGCAGTTATAAGGCACCCATGGCCTCTGTGAAACCAAAATGCCTCTTTGGGCATCGACAAAGAGAGAGAGAGAAGAAAGAAAGAAAGAAAAGAAAGAAAAGAAGGAAGGAAGGGAGGAAGGGAGGAAAGGAGGAAAGAAAGAAAGAAAGAAAGAAAGAAAGAAAGAAAGAAAGAAAGAAAGAAAGAAAGAAAGAAAGAAAGAAAGAAAGAAAGAAAAAGAAAAGATAAAAGAAAGCTCAACCTTTCCATTTCCAGAATGTTTGGTTGCACCTGCATTTATTCTAGATTTTACTATAAATTCAATTACAGCTTTAAGTTGGATGATAATATAGAACTTTTTGTGTTAACTTATTGTGATATTTTTAAAGCAATCACTATTTGCATCTGGAAGCTTGCGGATGTCAGTGAAGTTTTGCACCCATTGTGTCTGTGGGAGAGGCGAACACTGTGCACAGTGGGGGCATCATCGTGATCGAATTGTGTCATCTGATAAAAAAAAAAAAACAACTTAGTTTTCACTCTTTGTTGTTAAAGAAGTTGTGTTCCGATGCAACCTTGACTCTCTCGTGGCTCTCACGGCTACAAGAATCAAAATCTGGTTGGTATATGATGTCACAGAAAGTAGATAGCATGCAATGCTCTAAGCCTTACCTTCCTCATCTGTAGAGTGGGGATATTGGTCTCACACAAGGCTAATTGCTAACATTCAAATGAAAAACCTACATATGTGGTAATCTTTAAATGTAGGTGCTTTATACACTTTTAATATCATGAGATGAGAGCATAAGTGTCTGACAGAGTTCAGTGGTCTTTTAATATACTTCCATATTTTCCATGTGAAACAAATAAAAAACAAACAAGCCCCCCCTCCCCCCCGCCGAAACATGCAGTGTGCCATTTCTTTGTTTTGTTTTCTACTCCTGCGGTTGAGTCTTGTTGTGTTCCGCTTTTCAAGGACATGCTCTACCTGCTTTACTGAATCATCATCATTTACCCATTCGGCAGATATTTACTGAACACCTATTATAGGCCTGGCACTGTACTAGGCAATAGACTGTCTTTATTGAAGGAGACAAGTAAAACTTTTATTCTCTTGGGAGAGTCTAAAATTATAGAGCTGAATAATAAACCAAAACAAAATAGGAGGTATTTAGACTAGGATTTGAGCTACAATGAAAATAAAACAGGGTGATATGTTACAAAGTTATTTGGGGCCTAGATAGAGTGGTATCTTAAGGACACTACTCTTAGGGAAAACTTAGAGAAGACACCTCTGAGAAACCAACAAACTACAACCAGGATTAGAAGTCAGCTCAGTAAAGACCCCAGGAAGGGCTATGGGTTTTATTCTCTATTTAGTGGAGAATCAGTCTGGAAGGTAAGAAGACAATGTTTTGTAAGGGGGAAAAACTGGAAGCGATGAGATGAACTGGGAAGCTGCTTATTGTCAAGAAAAAGCAACAAAGGTAAGAGCACAGAAAAAGAGAAAGGGCAGGTGCTTCTTCAGAGAGGTGATCAGAGCAGGCATCTCTGAGGGGGACTGTGTTTGGGGCAGACTCGAGCAAAGCGAGGGAGAAAAAGTACTTCACCTTGCTGGATTAGGGGTGGCAGCAAAGCTAGCAAGAAGGGAGTGGGCACAGGACACACAGATGACAGTCTCCGCAGACAGAATGCATGTGGGGTGTCAGGGGAAGAGAGACTCTAAGGCTTGAGTAGTTCCCCTGACTCAGAGAAATCTAGGCAAGGAGAAGATTTTTGAAAGGATGGGTAAATCAAAAACATGGTTAGTATATAAATGATCATTTCAATTATCTGTTAAATATACAAAAGGAAAGCAGCAAACCTTTAAATAGAAAGACAACCACAGCTTCCTCATCCATCATGGCTCCATTTTCCAAAGGAGTCAAACTTTGGCCAATCCCCAGTCTCCTGCCCCACCAGCACTGAGAGAGAAGGCTCGTTGCGGAGGGATCTACTGAGAAAGAGCCCAGCCAGGAGACATCTGCCTCAGATGGTGACAGAGGAAGGCAAGATCGCAGCAGAACCTGGGGCATTCTCCTAGAGAATCAAATTTACTCAAAGTTTGAGGGAAAATCAGTGTTTTCACAAAAGCACAGATACAGATAAGTACAGAGTGGAGTGAAATATTTTCATGGATTTTAAAGATGAAATAAACTGAGAAAAAGTTATAATACAAATATACATCCTTATGTGCTTAACACTTTAGGAAGACAGCTTCTACATGAATCAAAGGAAAGATTTTATAACTTTGAAATGTGGAAAATGAGAATTATTGATCCTCAGTTTAGTTTTATTGTTTTAAAAGAAAAATTAGGGGCGCCTGGGTGGCTTAGTCGGTTAAGCGTCCGACTTTCGCTTAGGTCATGATCTCGCGGTTCGTGGGTTCGAGCCCCGCGTCGGGCTCTGTGCTGACTGCCAGCTCAGAGCCTGGAGCCTGTTTCAGTCTGTGACTCCCTCTCTCTCTGACCCTCCCCTGCTCATGCTGTCTCTCTCTCTGTCTCCTAGAAATAAATAAAACATTAAAAAAAAAGAAAAAAGAAAAATTAGAGGTACGAAACACTTTGTAAACTAGAAACCAAAGGCTTGTATGGCAAATTCTATGGATATTGACACATAGTCAGGATTCAGGTATGAAACTGACTGCTTTTCCACGACAGTTTTCATACGCATAATTACCCTGCTTAATTAGTTTATCTTCCATTTACTTTTCTTATCTCTATAATCATAATTCTGAGACCAGTTGTATTCTGTTTCTACAGTTTGGCAAACAACCTACTAATTAATTAACCAACCCATTAGTTTTATAGGAGTAAAAGCAATTCAGGCATTTATTTGGCATCATATTCAAATGCAGTTGATCACTTTTAATTGTTTGATTTTATTTAACTTGATGATCTGCAACTGAAATACGAAAATGCTTGGGGGCCTGGGTTTTAATCCCGTCAAATCGCAGCAAATGTCACTGTCCATCCCTGAGCCTGATTCTGTTGTCCCAGGCTTCCCAGGGGCAGTTTAGGTAATCTGTTATTCAGATACGTCTGCAGTGCCAAGTTTCTATTTACACAGGAAAGGAAGTGATTTTGTATTTGTCCCACTAGAAGAAAAGCCTGAGGGACAGATTATGGTCAGAGCAGCAATGTTTAAGTTATTGAGGCAGAAATAACTTGGGCAAAAAAAATATAAAGTGGTCCCAAGGGGATTAGCACATTACAAAAATGCCTCTACATCAACCTCATTAGACAGTTGAATGATAATTTTTCTATTGTAAGCACACTGCATTTTTATTCACAATGGTATTGGGGGGGGAAAAGCATGATTATCTTTTCTTGCATTTTAACAAAAGATTTTACAATGACAAAATAGTTTACTGAAAATAGCAGTTGAGAGGTCTGTTCTAATTCTATTGTTACTTTTAGAGCAGATGCCATGTCACATGCAAAATGCCAAGACCACAGAAAAATATTTTTAGCTGGGTAAAAATATGTGACATTTAAGGAAGAAATGGTAGTGCTTTGATTCATTTGTTAATTGAGCACTTCAACATTTTCTATACAAATTGTTTGAAGGTTATAGAATGTAAAAGAGATGCAATCCTTGCCCTCCTGCAATTTATATTTTTAGACAATTAAGATAAACTGTTCTTTATAACTTAGAATATGCGGGAGGGAAAAAGAGAAAGGCAGCTAGATCAAATGTATTCGTCGTATGTATTCCTACTATTGATTTTACTGCGGCAAAAGATGGTAGCTTGGGCTGCACATTAAAGGAAAAAATACCTTAAATGAGCAAAATAGATTTGCTTGTGGGGAAAGCTGGAAGTGGGAGAGAAACCTTGTAGGTTTTTTGGAAAAAACACGAACTTGAGGAGAGACTGCATAAGGCGTTTAGAGGAGAGGAACAGAAATTGTGTTAATTCATGGGTAAGTTCTTTTTAGCAATATTTAATGTAAAGAAATGGAAGATAGGATAGAAAGATGATATTTTCAGAGCCTAAGGTCTGGATGTTGAGAGAGAACCAAAGCAAATATTTTAAAACGTAGGAAGTCTTTGAAATCTAGCACATACGAGTATTAAAGCTACAGGTTATGATACCACTATATGTACGGACGGGATACACTGTAAATAGTTGTTGAGTAAATAGTACTCAGTGGTTTTTAAACAAACAACACTGTCATTTAAATGTAGGTTGCTTTCTGTCTTCTAAAATGAAGACTTACATTTCACTTTGGAACAGATTTTCTCATTGTTCTATAAAAAATATGATATTGGAAGTGGATGGTTAAGAGAGAGTGTGTGCAAGTAACCACTCATATCCTTTGGGAAGAGCTGGGGCCAATGAGTTAAATCAAATATAAATACTACAAACATAATGGCTGGTTGGAAGGTTTAGAGTCCTAAACTGGATGTGTTTTTTAGGAATTGTAGGTCCCTGCAAATCTTCTTTCAGATAGACACATTTGCTTTCCTAAAAGGGGGTCTGGATTGCTTCTACACATATATTTATGTCTTTCTTTTAGGGGGTATGTGTATGTTCCTTGTGGAAGCAGCTACCTACCAATGCCAGGTGAAAAGACCCTGAAATCTGAAGGACACAATGACATGATGTTCTCTTTGTCTTACGGCCATGTGCTGTAGAGGCAGACTGACATTTATTCAGTCCACCCTGGACAGGGTTGGGAATGTCTCACATGTAAAGATATTTAAGACAAATAACATAGAATTTTGTAAATATACTGATACTAAGCGGTTTTATTCTCATGCCTTTTAGAGCCATTGTAATCCTAAGCATAGAGGTTTGTCTCTGTGGTGGGTGAAATAATGGCTCCCAAAGACATCCATGTCTGAATCCTTAGAACCCACAAATATGTTATATTACATGACAAGGGGGGATTAAAGTTGCTAATCAGCTGACCTTAGAATAAGGAAACTATCCCGGATTATCAGGTGGATCCAGTGAAGTTACAGGGCTCCTTTAAATGTAGCAGAGGGAGGCAGAAGTAGCAGAGAAGGAGATATGACAAAGGAGGCAGTGTCAGAGCAGTGTGACGCGAGAAAGTCTCAATCCACCATCGCAGGCTTTGGAGATGGAGGAAGGGACTGAAAGCCAAGAAATGTAAGCAGCTTCTAGAAGCTGGAAAGGACATAGAAACCAATTCTCTACTAGAGCTCCAGAAGGAGCAGCCTGCCAATGCCTTGATTTTAGCCTACTGAGACCCATTTTGACTTCTGACCTCCAGACTTCTGAACTTCAGAACTATAAAGTAATACATGTGTGTTGGTTTAAGCCACTAACTTTGTGGTAGTTTGTTACAACAACAATGGGAAACTCCTACAAATTCAAGTGCAGTAGATTACTGAAGACCAGAGGATAGTCCGCGAAGGAGAAGGAAGACAAGATGACAAGCCTGGACTGGAAATTTCTCCTCTTCCTAGGGGTTAGAGCTCCTGTCTTAAACTCCATGGCATGGAGAGAAGCAAAACACCTTTGTGGTGGAGAGTAAGGCAGTCCTCACCCCATGGGGTTACACCCAGAGTGAGGCAGGAAAGTGCCTGAAAAGAGATCCCAAGCCATGGTCACAGACTCATGAAGGCCTCTTTCCTTCCCTTGCAAATTTCCGTGGAGTCTCATTAACCATGACTGATTGATTACTTTTGGTGATGCAGTGAGACACTGAGCGTGCTTGGTAAAGAAAGCGTTCTGTCCCTTCCCCCAAAGAGTGGTGAAGGCCATGGCAGTCATCAGCAAAGAACCGCATGTCTAGCAAAGTGCTGATGTCACAAGAGGAATGTGTAGGAGTAAAACGGGGGCGGGGGATGGGGGAGAGAGGGTTGCGGGGGTGTGTGGCATTCCTGTGCATTTCTTAAATGTTCTTACAGAAAGGCTGTGGTTAATATATGACCATACTCATCTGGGGTCAGGCTTATATGATCATAATTTGGGTTCGAGCAATAAATACAAGATTTCTGACCCTACCATAATGAGCAAAAATATAAAAGAAAAAAATTAACTAAGCTCAAAAATGACATGGACAAAATGAACCTGAAGTAGAACAAGCTGGAATTGAGAAACCCATTAAGAAGTCAGTGCCAAGCAATACAGCCACAAACCAATAATCTGAAAATAATTTAATTATTCATTCTCAGGCATGTCAAGGACCTGAGTGGACAGTCTGATAGCAGCTGCCCTTTGAATACTCGGACACAGATCCATACAGGTGGGCTCATGTGTAGCATGGTATATGGCAGTCATGGCATTAATAGTCACTGGGAACTTTAAAAAAATACCTATTTATTTTTGGGAGAGCACAAGCAAGAGAGGGGCAGAGAGAGGGGGACAGAGGATCAAAGCAGGCTGACAGCAGCGAACCTGACTTAGCACTCAACTCACAACCTGGGAGATCATGAACTAAGATCCAACACCTAAGCTGATGTTGGATGCTCAACCAACAGCCACGCAGGTGCATCTTCACTGGGAAATTTTAAATAAATAGTGCGGGAACAATATTTTTCTATGTGGAAAAATGTAAATTAAAACACTACTTCACATTATACAAAAAGCAAGTTCCAAGTGAATTTAACCTATGAGTGTGAAAAACTAAGCTTTAAATCTTTTAGAAGAAAATATAGGATAATATCAAATTTGATGTTGGGCTAGGGAAAGATTTCTTAGACAAAAACTCATGAAAGCACAAAGATTAGAGGAAAGTATTGATGACCTTGATGGCATTGAAATAAGAATATTTCAAACAGCAAAATAAACTACCCATAAAGAAGAAAAATAATAATTGTGAAAAAATAATTCTAAGCATAAAGATGACAAAGGATTTGTATGTTGTATATACAAGAAATATATAAAACCTCCACCAAAAAAACAAAACAGATTAAAACATTTTTTTTAATGTTTATTTACTTTTGAGAGACAGAGACAGAGTGTGAGTAGGGGAGGGGCAGAGAGAGAGGGAGACACAGAATCTGAAGCAGGCCCCAGGCTCCAAGCTGTCAGCACAGAGCCTGACATGAGTCAAATGCTTAACAGACTGAGCTACTCCGGTGACCCTAAAATTTTTAATAAGTATAATTCATATAAATAAAAAGTTGGATAATATATATATAGAGAGAGAATATGTATATTCATAAATCTTAAGTAATCAGGCCAATACACAGTAAAATAATAAAAAGATGCAAGTTTTCAAATTGGCAAAATGTTAAACTTGCCAGTATCAAATGCTGTCAAAAATATTTGAAAATGGTAATTCTCAAAAGTTTGCTGCTTAGAATGAAAACTGTTAGAATTTACTTTGTAAAGTGTTTGACAATGTTCAATATAGATGGAGATGTGTGTGTGTGTGTGTGTGTGTGCGCGCGCGTGTGTGTGCGTGCGTGCGCGCGTACATATTTCCTAAATTCCACTTTCAGGGCTAGAACTCTCTACTACATCCCCCACAAAACCCCCTAAAACTCTGACATGGGCAAAACAGACAGGTACAAAAGGATTTACAATGTTATTGATTTTACCACAAAATTATAAATTATCTAAATGTTCATCAACAGTAGAATAAATTAAATACTCTTGTCCTACATAAATCAAAGAATATTATAGAATGGGGATAAATGAACGAGAGCTATATCTATCAAATGAGCATTAAAAATAGGTCACAGTAAGATCTATGAATCTATATAAAATTTTAAAACTTCCAAAACATTGTGTTTATTTTTTAATTTTTAATTAACCAAATTTTTTAATGTTTACTTATTTTTTTTTTGAGAGAGAGAGTGAGCGCGCATGAGCCAGGTAGGGGTAGAAAGAGAGGCAGAGAGAAAGAATTCCAAGCAGGCTCCCCACTGTCAGGGCAAAGCCTTATGAGGGGCTAGAGCTCACCAACTGCAGAGCTCATGGCCTGAGCCAAAATCAGGTGCTTAACTGACTAAGCCACTCAGGCGCCCTTCCAAACATTGCTTTTAGATATATATTTACATAACAAAACACAAAAACAAACATGAGGCATTAGAAAAAAGTCTGAAGCAAAGAATTTTAAATGTTAAGATTTGTTAAGGCAAGTACTGAGCAGTTTACAAGTATTTGTTAAATGTATTTCTAGAATTAATTTCCTAGTATGTCATATTTTTAAAATTCAATAGAAAAAGCACAATAAAGGTGACTTTACTTTGGCTTGTTGATTAGTATATTTTAGCTGCACGAGACAGGAAGAGATCCAGAGAGTACTATACTTCACAGATAGTATAGATAGTACTCTCCTTCATAGGTAGTACTCTTATGTCAATTACTCATAAGATTAAGAACAGTAAGGAGTCACTTTAGTGAAAATGTCAACCGTGTGACTAGATTTTCATTCAAAAGAACCTGGATTCCAAAAAGCCTTCAGGACAACTCAAGCTCACTAAAATCATAATTTTATAAACTGAATGAATGTAAGCTCCTATAAGTCAGCATTGAAGAGAGTGTTCAGTAAGTAAGATTGAATTCTATAATGGTTTCTTGCTTCAGGCGCTTTGAAGAAAAGCTTTTATTTCAGTTTCCATGTTCCTATCCATTAAAAGCAAAACAATTTAAAGTCTTTGTTATAAGTCCTAATGCCAGAATATCAGGGGGACTAATTCAGAGAAAATAAGATTTAATCCCAGATGAGTCAATATTTAAAAATACAATAATAAAATATGTATTAGTTTATTTTATGTTTTTTGAAAAGAACTGTTTAAAAGTGTATGTTTTCTTCATATTTCATCTCTGACTTCCCAATAAAAAGAATTTATTCTAGAATTACCATCTTAATAATTGAAAACGTGCAGATAAATAAATTAGACTACCTGATCACTCACCAACTTTAAAAAAAATTCTTTTTATAGTTTATTTATTTTTGAGACAGAGAGAGAACATGAGCAAGGGAGGGGCCAGAGAGAGGGAGACACAGAATCTGAAGCAGGCTCCAGGCTCTGAGCTGTCAGCACAGAGCCCAATGCAAGGCTTGAACCCACAAACCGCGAGATCATGACCTGAGCCGAAGCTGGACACTCAACAGACTGAGCCACCCAGGCACCCCACTCACCGACTTTTAACACTTAACATGGCATTTAGGCAAACTTATCCACAACAAAAGTTCAAATTTGATTTTTGCGCCATGCCTGCTATTTTCTATTTTCATCTTATTTGAAATTTTTTAAAGTTTAAATTAAATTTGTATATTAAACATTCTAAGATGTCATGTTCAAAGTGAACAAAGCAAAGAAATATTGGTGATTATTTAAAAAGGAACTCATTCATTTATGACATTTAATCTATCAACAAACAAACATTTCCAGGTGCCTACTATTTGAAAATAAAAATTAAAAGATTTATAATATAATTCTCAGAATATCAGCCAGTTAGAGTTCAGGGTGTTAAGCCTAAGTGGTAAAGCCTTGAGCCTTTCTCCACTGCTAATCAAGAAAATGCCTGATTTATCAAAAAAAAAAAGTGTACACTTCTTGTCTAATCATTGGCATCCCACTCACAGACATGTGGTATTGGGCACAAGTTAACAACATATTACAGCCTTTTATCAAGGCAAGAGTCGTCACTGCAGTTAGAGGGGAAGAAAGTGCATAGATAGTTGTTCAAAGTGGCATGTCTAGAACCAATGAATGCAAGGAAGGTTCCATTTAAGGCCACAAAGGAAGGGCTTCTGTAGGTACTGGAGGGAGAAATGTTTGTTGTGGAATGAATTTCATGCTAACAGTTTCCATCTCAAATACTGTGTGACAAAGCAGGATTATTCTTGAGTCAATATTAGGAAAACTTCATGATTCACTCTGAGAACTGAAGATAACTATTGGTGGCCAGTCCTGACTCTATGAGACATAATTGCCTCATCCGCCTTCACCAGACCCACTATGTCCCTCCTGGCAAACTCCTCATTTTCTATTTAAAAGACACAATGTTATCATTGGCAGAATTATTGATGACAAAAAGAAAAAAAAAATACAACTCACAGGAAAGCCCAAATAGACTGACCACTCATTCAGTCCAACAGCAACTCACTGAAAGGTGCTCCAGTCATCAGCAGAGAAGGACATTTTAGAGATGGCCCAAAGTCAAGGAGAGAGAATGAAGAGTGCAATTCAACTCTTGTGCTCTAAAGAACTCAAGTATAGAGAAAAGTACAGAATATAACAGGCACACAGATTGAACTGATAACATATTTCGCTGTATTTGGGGCAGAGCTCTATCCTTAAAAAACAAAACAAAACAAAACAAAACAAAACAAAAAAACATAGAGTGCAAGCCTCATCCCAAACCCCTCACTCCCATTGCTTTTCAGTATTTCTATATAGTCTCTATCCTAGCCATGCATGTACCCATGCATATCCTACCCATCATTTTTCTTTTCATGTATTTTAATTACACATTAGAATAAGCAAATGAAATAACAACTGTCTGAAATCAGAAACATGAGTTCTTAAAAAAAAAAACCCAAATTTTTTTCAAAGAAGGATGAGGAGGAAGAGGACAGGAAAGAGGAAGGAAGAAAACAACATGACAACTGACACGTTGGTGGGTGGTTTCTGGGTTTAACTGAAAATGTGTCCATCTTAGAGGCCTGCTAAAACATCTATATTTCAGAATTCTTCTCTCTACAACTTATTTTTAGTCTCCAAACTGAGAAGAGAATTAAAAGAGAGAGAAGAAATACAGATTTTTTTTTGAGAAAGGAGATAGAAGAAACCTTCAAAATATCAAGTTTTTGAAAGGACGTTATCAGATAGAAGTTTGAAGTTTAGCTACACTATTCTTTTAAAATAACTGCAAACTTCGGGAAACAGGAAGATGAACTTCCAGACATCAATGTAAACTCCATGGCAGCAATTTTAGCAAGTTGAAAGTTGTTCAGAATGTTTTGAGTTTATACTATGGTATTTAGTCCAAGTCTGCCCAAGCCCCAGGGACTGAAGAGTAGAGAGAAAAAGAGAAAAGTCATCCTCTAGGGGAAAAAAAATATACATATCACAGAGGACTAATGCCAATGAGAATAGGGTCCCGGTGTAGATATTCAGTATATCCCTCTCTTAATCACCACCCTGGGGAGACCTCACAGGATCATCTCATTTAAATATGTAATGATGAACAAATGACTGAGTATACTGAACCAAAATATCTCATTGAGGCATTAAAGTTGCTTAAATAGTTGGAAATGATAGGATACTGTGCATGTTGAAAGGCTACCATTACGTGTACTAGGACACAACTTAGCAGAGAATCAATTACTTCAGCAAGGAGGGAAAACATGAACAAAAATGATAAACTTGAATTAGTGAACAGAGATTCATAATGCACATCAAGGTCTAAAACATAGTTCTTCTTCGCTAGAAAGGGTGCTATCCCTTTGGGGCAGGGCTCCTTGTGTGCTATTTTTGGGCCTAAAAAAAAATCTGTAAATGAAGATTTCTTGAAAATTTTGGTTGGTATTATCGGATAAACTGTGTGGCCCTTAACTTCATATGCTGAACTTCTAACCCCCGAGTAAGTTAGAATGACAGTATTTGGAGAAAGAGTCCTTAAAGCGGTATTTAAGGTGAAGGCCATTCGGGTGGGTCCTAATCCAATGTGACCAGTGTCCTTGTAAGAGGAGAATAGGACACATACACAGATGAAAGACTATGTGAGGACAAAGGGAGACGGTCACCTGCAAGGCAAGGGGAGTGGCCTGAGAAGAAACTGACCCTGTCATACCTTGACCTCATATTTCTAGCCTCCAGAACCAAGAGAAAATATATTTCTGTTATGGAAGCCACCTTGTCTGAGTTACTTCATTACAGTAGCCCTTGCAAATAATCACAGTTTGTACCTACTACCTTTAGGCTTTATGGCTTGTGGACACTTACCCATGTCTACAAGTCAGTTACAGACCACATGCATCCTCTGTGTCTTTTTTTTTAACTAAGAAAAAATTTTTTTTAAATGTTTTTGTATTTATTTCTGAGAGAGAGAAAGAGAGAGACAGCCAGCATGAGCAGGGGAGGGTCAGAGAGAGAGGGAGATACAGAATCTGAAACAGGCTCCAGGCTCTGAGCTGGCTGTCAGCACAGAGCCCGACACGGGGCTCGAACCCAGGAACTGAAAGATCACGACCTGAGCCGAAGTCAGATGCTTAACCGACTGAGCCACCCAGGTGCCCCTCTGGCATTCTCTTCTAGGTGCTGGAGATGTTGCACTGAGCAAAATAAGCTTGCTTCATGGAGCTGAAACTCCAGTGGAGAAGAAACAGCCATTGCAGTGCTATGGGCACTTAAGGGCATCAGTTTACTGGATTCTGAAGTCTAGGGCAGGAGTCAGCAAACTTCTTTTGCCAAATATTTGCTGAAATATTTTCGTAAATAGTCTCAGCTTTGGGGCCACGCAGAATATCATGACTACTCAACTCTGTCATTATATAGCAAAAGTGGTCACAGACAATGTGCAAACAAAAGACTTTATTTTTGAAGAGTATTTATTTATTTTGAGAGGTGGGGAGGGGCAGAGGGAGAGGGAAAGAGAGATAATCTCAAGCAGGCTCCACACTGTCAGTACAGAACCCAATGTGAGGCTCAAACTCATCAACCAAGAGATTATGATTTGAGCCCAAATCAAGAGTCAGACGCTTAACCCATGAAGCCACCCAGACGGCCCAGAAAAGACTTTATTTATGGGTACTGAACTTAGAATTTCTTATACTTTTCATATATCATGAATTGTTCATCCTTGCATCTTGTTTTCAACTATTTGCAAAACTAAAACTCCTTTGCTGAAGGTCACAGCTAAGGCATTACAGAAGACCTTGTGAGGAAGGAGAATCTGGCCCAAGAGCCAACCAAAGGCAGGGCGGGGGGGGGGGGGGGGGGGGCAGAGTGGGGACCAGAGCACTCTACTGGTTGACATGCACTGAGGAGTAATAGAAAACAGCGTGAAGAGACTTCACCCTTTGTTGAAGCTGTCTACCCTTGATGCAAGCAGCTTAGGGGATACATAACAAGGAGAAGCTTTTTCTCTCTCTCAAATCACACAACATCTGCGAGCACCTACTCTGCCTACCAGGAAGACTGGACTGACTCTTTATATAAGTTGTGTGTAATTATCACTTTACTCCCTTCTCCTGAGGGCCTGTGAAAGCAGCAAATGGTTCCCTTATTGGTACTTTGCTGAAGCAATCATGTGAGTGAAGAAAAAAACGAGATCACAAGTGTGTGTTTATTTAGCAAGGCTTTGACAATAAGTTCTAGATGTTCCTTAGTTCCAGTGGCATAACACTGTGTGTGTGTGTGTGTGTGTGTGTGACATTGGACAACTCACTTCACTTCCTATACACATCCATTTGTACCTGCTAAGTCCAAATAATATCTACCATCCAACCTACTGCAGTCACCTTTAAAGAACACAAAATATTTTGTCATGCACATCATAATAACACTCTAATTTTAGAGCAATTGGATGAATATATAT
Source organism: Hyaena hyaena (assembly GCF_003009895.1). Lineage (NCBI taxonomy): Eukaryota > Metazoa > Chordata > Mammalia > Carnivora > Hyaenidae > Hyaena > Hyaena hyaena. Next base: position 647,491 of record NW_024081159.1, read on the forward strand.
CTAAGCTCAAACATTAATATTGTCCAAAGACTACCTAATTAATCCAAATTCTGATTTCTAAACAATTCACTGGGTGTGTTGTTACATATTTGAAAATAAGATACAATTTTCCCATTTGGATGCTGACAAAACAAATGTTATTTAGAGATCTTAGAAAGGAAGCTATGGATTTTTTTAACTAGTGTGGAAAATAGAGTAGATTTATTTACTTTATAGTAGCATTCAATTTTAGTCAGTATCAAATTTATTCTATGTGCTAAAATGTAATGATAACCTGGCAAAAATAGAGAGCATATGTTTAGCCCTGGGTTCAATACTTGAGTGGAGATGAGGCAAAAAGTTTTTCCTGGTAACCAAATCAACACTGTGTGCCTGCAGTACTAATATAACCGCAGTCACTAAGGTGATAAAGTGCTATCAAGGGTCTGAATCCACATCAGTTAATAAATAAATAAATAAATAAAACAGCCCTTCTGCTCATTAGGAAACCATCCAAAGCCAGGGAAAGAGAATCAAGTTCTTAATTTATGAGTCAGCCACTTAAAAAAAAAAAAAAGGAAAGCTAACACACTCATTCATGCAGCCTTTCCCCACACTGATCTTTCTGGAAAAATAAATTCCTGCAGGAGTCCTCAGAATCACTACCAGTAAGTTCTATTATACTGTCAGACTAAGAAAAAAAAAGTTTCCCTGGGACTTCAAACATGAGACTGAAGAAATGATTACGGCAAATTGTTGTTCCTAATTAATTAAGATGATTTATATGACACACTGTGTAATTGAAAAATGCAAAGTGGAAAAAAAAAAAGTCCCAGGGGTAAAGGAGATTCATATTCAAGATAAATGGAATAAATCTGAAAGAATAGGCTCCATTAATGAGTTCTCCAAGTCAGCCCTCAATTCAGTCTTCACTGTTGGCAACATATTGACCAGTGGATAGCGATTTACCAGAAAATTATGGACCACAATAATGAAATTCTAGAACAAAAATTCTCAGATTGGATGTCATGCTGTCAACCACAAGACAGTTGAGAAGACATAATATCTTTTGCTTTTAATTCTCAAAAGCAAGAGTTTGTTTTCTGGGTTTAAAATTCCCCATAAAAATAACTTCTTATTCTAATCTCATTGTCTCTTCTGCTCCTGGTTCCCTCTCTTCACCTTCCCTCCTGCCCCCTCCAATTTTGATCCACTCTGGTCTCCTGGCATTGTTCTGACATTTGCTTGGCAGAACATAAAACAACAAATATGTTCAATTTGAGTGGTTTCCTGCAATGTTATTCTATCAAACTGGCAATTTCCGAAAGGATTTAGAAAGGAGCGTACAATTCTTCAGACACCAGGGAGGTCTGACAGTGATTGCCAAAGCAGTCCATGCTTCTAGTGGGTCCTAATATCTGAGCATATAAAAATATCCCTTTTTCTCAGGTTTATTTTTTACCTTAACATCAAGAAGGCTTCAGACACCATGTAAGTGGCCTGAGAGCACTATATTTAGCTCCTCAAGACTCAAAGGAGTTCAGGATATTTTCGTATGCATGGTACGGGGAGGCACACTTTTTTCCCCCAGCAGTCATGTAAGGTAATGAAATGCTAATCAAGATGTTTAAATTATATCTAATAGATTGATGGCCATAAGGGCCAGATGCAAAATTCATTAAAACAGGTTCTATTTATTCCCTGTGTAGTCATTTCCTGCTCCCCTACCCAGCATTTGACATTTCCAAGATGGTGGCAGATTTGGAAATTTTATGATTTGATTGTGGTTTGGCTTGGATTCAAATTATAGGATCTGAATTTGATCAAATTAGACATCTAATGCTTCAGGCAGAACAGTGCATGCCTATGTCGATGGTGGCAAAATGTACTATAGTGCTAACTTGAGACAGAATCCTGCAAATTCTTAGGGTTCATGATACTACACTTCATGACCGCAAAATATCCAGGCCCTAAAACCATAATGAGTTACTAGGGCTCATCATGTATTACTATTTCAGCTCTTGGAAGGCTGAAATCTTCTGATCTAGCAACATGGACTTCCTGTGGGCCAATTCATTTGTGTTCACCAATGTGAATAGCAACCAAGTCACTCACCCTTAGTCCTCCATAAAAGTAGCTTGAATGCCGAGTAGCTATGGCCCCTGTGATCCCCTTTTACTCTGCTGCAGTTGGCTGCATTCGCTCTTCTATTTCACGTCAAATTTTAGCACTGGGTTGAAAGATGCTCCAGGGTACTTTTTGCTTGAAAACCAGAGAAATAAAATTATGGATTCCTGCTCAGAATCCATTTGACTTATTTGAATAAATAAGTCCCTACATTTTTATCTTTGATAAAAACCCATCTCGGTTTTTTCCTTTACACAGACCATCTACCATTCTGTAATTGGTCAAGCTCAGGGATTCCCAAAACAACCTTCAGGCTTTGTGCAGTGTGACAACATGGCCTTTTGGCAAAACATCCTGGCCCCAGGCATGGTCCTAAATAACACATTATCAACAGTGGTAAAACCCTTGGCTCTGGGAGGGCCCCTCGAAGTTTGTCTTCTCCCAAATTTCTGAAGCCTTGGTGGTACTAGAGCAGAGAGAAAAATACTGTGCCTCACAGCATCCACTGACAATTGTCATCTCTTTCATGACTCCCAAGTCCAGTATTTCTTGAATCTAAGAGGAAGTCTCTGAACACAATGTGCTGTGGGAGAAAGCTGCAGAAGACAGCTCAGTTTCCTGGGGTCTGCTTGGCAAGTGAGTGCCCATGAACAAGTCATGCAACCTCTCAAAGCTTCAATTTATTCGGTTATTCAAGTAAGAGGCTATAGTCCATTATTTAACAACAGGAGCAGTGACTGGATTCATATGTCAAAAACTGAAAAAATTCTGAGTTCATAGCATAACAAAGAAATGCCAAGGTTGGTCACCTCAGGTTGTTTAAGCATTCCCTCAATTACGAATAATGTTCTCCTTGCCTCTGTGATAACTTTATAGCAATTGCACTACCGTATGCACGTTCAACCAAAGATTATACTGAGTGCTTGGGATTTCACCTCTGCTTTCGGTATGAACTAGATCTTAAAGATTTGTGTGCTCTGGACAACTCACTTAGCTACTCTGGGACTCAACTGTTCTTTACCTGAAAGACAGGAAGGGGGTCTAGATTGCACGATCTCTAAGACCTCTTCCAGTCCCTTATTTCATAAATGAGTCCTATCCCCATCCTGGTGTCTTTGGGAAAGTCAATGAAAGTAAACAAAAGACAAGTATAGGCTGAGCGTGCACTCTGGAATAGAGTGGGTTGCCACCAACCTGAAAACAGGAAATCTTAGGATTAGATAAAAGGAAAACTAGTTATTGTATATCTGACTTTTCCTGAAGGTGTGTATTTTCAGTTATTAATTACCATGTAAGTCGTCTCTATATTAGAGGACTTTGGTTGTCGAGTACATGACTGCTGACTTTCAGTCTATCCTGAAATCTTTGGCCTTTCAAGTACTTCTCTCCGCCGCTTTTAGTTTTTACCCAACTTCACTCAGCACTATCTGAACTGCCTGGGTTGTTTTTAGAACCTCTGTAAAAGATATTCCCTAGTCGAAAAAAAAAAAAAAAAAAAAAAGATATTCCCTAGTCGAAGAAATAGATGAAATAACAAAACTATTTTGCTACATTAGACCATTTCATCTGGCATATTCTGTGCTCCCCACAACAACCTCCCCCCAACCTTTACATATATTTAAAGATAAGAAGTTAGGTAAAGGTTGGTCTTTTCTTGGTCCAATGCAGATAGCAGACAAGCCAGACTAAGAGCTACACTTAGGAAATCAGATAACATCATTGTAACAGGGGGTGGAGGCTTGAAGTCTGCAGTTTTATTAGATCCCCAAATTATGTCCCAGTTACTGTATCCCTGGTTTGTGTTTTATGCATCTTAAAATCCATCCTCAACTTTAATAAGAAAAGCATGCTTTTATTAAAACAATATTGAAATTGTCTATCCTTTCATATGTTTATTTTTTTAGAATTTGAGTTTGATTTTTGTTAAAAAAGATCTTATTTCATTTTTTATAAGAAACACAAGAAATAATACATATGAATCTTGCAGTATAAAATGGTTCACATTTTAAATAAATTCATTTTCAGAAAAGACTTAAAACAGAGGGTATGTAACTAAGAATTTTCAGAGTACATAGTTTTCAAATATTAGAAGTCTATATATTTGAATATATATAAATATGAATATTTAATTTTATTTAAATCCAAGTTATTTAACATATAATGTAATAATGATTTCAGGAGCAGAATTTAGTGATTCATCACTTACATACAACACCCAGTGCTCATCCCAACAAGTGCCCTCATCAATGCCCATCTCTGATGTAGCCCATCCCCCCACCCAAAACCCATCCAGCAACCTTAAGTTTGTTCTCTGAGTTCGCCTCCCTCTCTGTTTTAATCTTATTTTTCCTTCCCTTCCCCTATGTTCTTCTTTTGTGTTTCTTAAATTCCACATGAGTGAAATCATATGATACTTATCTTTCTCTGACTGACTTATTTTGCTTCACATAATACACTCTAGTTCCATCCATGTTGTTGCAAATGGCAAGATTTCGTTATTTTTGATTGCTGAGTAATATACCATTGTATACATATACTGCATCTTATTTATTCATTCATCAGTCAATGGACATTTGGGCTCTTTCCATAATTTGGCTATTGTTGATAGTGCTGCTATAAACATTGGGGTACACATGCCCTTTTGAATCAGCATTTTTGTATCCTTTGCATAAATACCTAGTTGTACAATTGCTAGGCTGTAGGGTAGCTCTACTTTTAATTTTTTGAGGAAACTCCACACTGTTTTCCAGAATGGCTGTACCAGTTTGCATTCCAACCAGAAGTGCAAAAGTGTTCCTCTTTCTCTGCATCCTCGCCAACATCTGTCATTTCCAGAGTATAAATGTATATTTTAAATGTTTGTGTCTGTGTGTCTTGTTTTCAGCAGAAAAAAAAAATAAATGGCTGGATTACTGGAATCAATAAACTTGACAAATCAAAATCATAATTATAGCTTTCCCCCCAAATTGCCTTCTTATCTAGGGAAAATTAACTTTTCTTAAATTTTTCTACTGCTCAAGAGGCTTGTCTTAAAATTGAACGTATGTAGTTCAGTGATTTTAAAGTATAGGTTTCTCAGTCCTAAAATTTGTCATTACTATAAAAAGTTAACAAAAATTAATGAATAAAACAAACAGTATTTGCTAAATCCTATACATTTTCAACGTCTATGATACATTGGCAAGTGGTATATAGTCAGTGACAGTGTCTATCATATAGGCATTTTGTCAGCATGTCCTCAATTAGATTGTATACTTAGGAGTTTATAGTTCATAGAAATCAATCTTGATTAACTACCAATCTTAAAAAAAATTTCAATAGGGCTAAAAACCATTACTGTGCAAAATGTCACTTCTTTTAAAATTTCATTATAAAAGTTATATGATTCAGAAATAACAGACCTTCTGATTCATGTATAATATTTAGTGCTTGCACAAATTTTGCCAATTAACCTTTGTCTTGGAATCAACTTTGAGTTGTAAGATTTACTATGAGTCTTTCCAGAGAGCAATGTAAATGCTTAAACATGCAGGAGAAAGTAGAAATGGGACAAATATGTAAAATTTTCCCAATGTGATTTAAAATGTAAGGCATATATAAGACATTCTAAATGTTGAATAATTCAGTACTGTTCAATAACAGATCTGAAGGTCTGAGAAACATCTATCGTCCTATTATTAATCCAGTTTCATTCATTTAGGCAAAACCCATCCATTGAGTAGCTTCTATTTTGTTAAGCACAATGCCAGATACTGTGGATACACAGAAGAATTAGTAGGGACTTCTACTTTTCTCTGGGAAGTTACAATAATTGTAATGGTATGAGTCAAAAACAGAATTATGTAGAGGCTAAAATAGTGGCTGAAAGGGGAAAATGGAGGTAACCAACCAGTGTTTGAAAATGTGAATCGGGAGCCCAACCACGTGGGCTCATATCGCGGCCCAGTCATTTTTTACCTGTGTTGCTAACTGCTCTATGCCTCACCTGCAAAATCAGGAAGAATGATCACAACATTTGTCTTTTAGGTAGCAATGATGAAAAAAATGAGTTATTATCTATAAGGTACTTTTAGTCATACCAAGCAAATATTAAGCAGGATGCACATGTTTGTTGAATAAAGCCCTGTCGTTTGGGAAAACAGAGAAGAAGAGAACTATTTTGAGCTCTGTGTTTCATTTTTTATAGTGAAGAAACATGTTATGCAGACCAGGTACCTACTTCTAGTATCTAAAAATCTACACATAAAAGAGGAATTCTTCCATTTAGCCCAGAAATCCTACATGTGGCAATCCCAAGTGGAATTTTGTTAATGAAAATCAGAGATCTTAAAGTTTTATAAGTGTATAAATGCTCTTTCCATGAGCAACTTTCTAAATTCTTGGGCCCTAATTTTTAAAATAGACACCAAAGGGAAGAAAATGTTAATCAATGCTCATGTAGATGTGTGCAGAACATGGACTGTGTCTACACCCTTCACAGAACTAGCTGCTAAGGAATTACTACAGAATCAGACCAGCTTTTCTGAGCTACTACTGCATCTATATATAAAAAAAAGCAACACCTACCTTCCCAAGATTGGTTAACTCTAATGTCAAAATGGTCTCTGTGTAAATCAAAGCAGTACAACCAGTACTCAGAATTGGACCTTCTCCAAACTCACCTCTTACCAAAATGCATCTCGCTGTTCCTTAGGGCCCTTCTGTGGCCATTAGAGAATTTCTCTGCAGGTAAGCAGCATAGGAATTTCAGAATTGGAGAGCAGTGCATTATTCTCTACTGTTCCCCATGGCTCTCATGGTTGCATTACAACTTTATAATAAAGGAATCTGTTTTATCTTGTTTTAAGTTGTAACAGCTACAGAGTTAGTAGCTCCATAGTTAAAACCTAAAATGGTTCTAATATTACCCAACAGATAATTGTGAAACCTGACTGAATGTTAAACAAGACTCTCTTGAATACAGGCAGATTCTCCCCCCTAGCTCTAGAGCCCTGTCTCTCATCACCTCTTGAAGCAGATTAAAACTGGGCACACATTCTTTGAGCCTTCTCCAATCAAAGGTAGAGTCTATGTCCCCTCCTAGGAATCTGGACTGGTTTTTGGCTCCTCACCTGGAGTGTGGTGGGAATCTCAGTGTCAGTTTCCAAGTACAGCTTTCACTTGCCATCCCTTGAAACTCTGACTATATGGGAAACTTCCAGAAAAGGTATGGTTACCCTGAGACCACCTGTGACCCTGAGACCATTCTGTGACGGAGCCCAAGCTGGCTACATGGAACGACTATGTGGATAGGGAGGTGCCAAGCAGGGTCTTTCTGTTCCAGCCATTCCAGCCCAGAAACCAGATTGCAAGGTAAGAGGTCTTCAGATGAATCCAACCCCAGCTATCATCTTATTTCAACTGCATGGAACCCTGAACCCCCCCCCTCCACTCCCCCACTCCCCCACCATCTGAGTTTATCAATCCCATAACTGTGAAAGGTAATAATAAATTGTGGTTTTAAGCATTTGGTCTTGGAGTAGTTTGTCACAGAGTGATAGATAATCAGAATATCCCCTTGGACCATCTCTGTGCTTGTATCTATTCCAAATTACTGGAGGTTACCCTACTATCCTGGGTTGTTTCTAAACAGCTTTTCCATCTACTCTTCCCTCTTCTTAGAGAGTTCCTGCTCCAGACCTCAAGATTCAGTATAGCCATTATATACTTAAAATTTTTTTCTTGTTAACAACCTAAAATGTAACCCCAGGCCAACTTTATGTATGTAAATATGCTTGGATGTATTTAACAAACACAAATAGCCACTTCATTCAAATATTAAACACATTTAGCCCTCTTATTATCTTCATTTTACAGATGAGGAAGCTGAAGCATAGAAAAGTTAAGGAACTTGGCCAAGATCAGACAGATAGTAACTGGAAGAGCCATGATTCAAACCCAGAGAGTCTGGCTCTGGATTTTGTGCCTGTAACTACCACAGTAGCCTCGACCGAGAGTATCCTCCCCCAGCTCCTTGTAGAGCTTCTCGCGGGATGACCTTTGTTCTTCTGCCAGGTCTTAGCTCAAATGACAGTTCAGGTAGCACTCCTCCCTCCGCACCACTTCCCAGGCACGTCATACCTACCCTGTTTTCTTTCTTCATCATATTGATTACAGTGAAAAAAAAAATCTTTTTTTTTTTTTTTTTTTTTTTTGGAGAGATATTGGCCTTCCTATTCTTCACTATTTCCCCAGAATCTCGAGTATCCCTGATACATGGTAGGGCTTAGTAAATATTTCTTGAAAGACATGAATTAATGTGCTTTCTGTTTTCTGCATCCTTCCTGTGGAATCCACCCATTTTGCTCATTACCGGTCATTTGCTTCCACCACCCCCTAGTGCAACAATGTAACCTGAGTGTATAACTCCACCACTTTCATTTATTTATTGATGCCTGAGGATATCTGAGTTCCTAAAAACATCCTGTAACTAATGAAGGGCACTGTTTCCTGATAACTTACTGCTTCCTCATAACTTTCTAAAACAAAACAAAACAAAAAACAAAAATTGGTCAAAATCTGTAGGGTCTAAGTTGTATCAGAACAGATATTATAATGCCTGAGGCTGATATTCGCTAGAATGATGGTGGTGGTTATGTGGGGATTGCAGAGGTTGTTCAGATTTGGCTAAAAGCTATAGGAAATTGAGGATTCTTGGTAGGTCTGGCTTTCGTTCGTTCTTTCTTTTGCATATAAAATTAGTGACTTTCTTTCTCATCCATCAGCTTGCCTTTCTCCTTCCCTTTCTTCCCACCTTGTTTCTTCCTCCCTGTCACATCCACTTCTCTCCCCTCCCACCCTCTCTCTCCTTTCTTCACCACTGCATCTCACACAACATTTCAGATGGGTCATCATATACTTTGTTCTCTTGCTATTGATCTTATCAATTTCATACCATTTTCTTCATCCTCCCCACACTACTGCAGGGGAAGTCCCTCTTCTTTCTTACCTAAACCCTACAAGAATCTTATTCCCTGTATCCCACTGTTCCTTTTCTAACCTGATACCTACCTTGTCACCAGAGCCATGTCTCCATGGCAGGAAGCTGATCTCATTATCCTGTGGCACTAGAGATTCGGTGTGGGATTTCCCAAAGAATGCTTGCCCAGTCCATATTTGATTCGTGAATAGATATCTTCTAGATAGAAATTGTATCTTTGAATTGTTAACAATGGAAATAATGCCTGGTAGTCACCATCACTGGAATCCACAAACTATGAAGCGTTGTATTTATCAAATATCACATAGAGGAAGGCATTACCTGACCTATTTGTTCAAAAAGCTTAACTTTACCTATTCCATTAAACATCTGCTTCAGACTGTCTTCTACAATTTATTAGGGAGGTTTCTGATTAGAAGTGTTTGAGTGCTGTTTTGTTTTGCCCTGTCAACAGCATTGCCTCAGCTCCTAGATTTTACCATTATAATCATCTTTGCCTCAGGGGAAAATGTATCTTGAGGGCTCAGTAAATGATCACAATTTTTTGTGCACAGAAGACACTATCTTCATGAGTTCTTAGAGTCAGCTCTGGTGTCCCCAAATGTCTGCAGCAAGTGATTTGGGAACTGGTAAAAAAAAAATCTTCTGCTAAAACCTCCTCTATGATTGATGTAGATGTTTCTCAGCTAAAAAAAAAAAAAAAAAAAGGCAAACTAAAAAACAATTTTAGACTTAGAGAAAAGTAGCAATAGTACATTTGCTTTGATCCCTCACTTCACTCCCCCACAAGCAAAGGCAATCATAGTAAAAATGTGAAGAGCAGAGTATTAACATCAGTATGATAATATGAAATAAACAACAGTTCCTATTTGAATTTCACCAGTTTTCACTAATGTTCTTTCTTCTGTTCCAGGATCCAATCCATAATTTCCTATTGTGTACAGCTGCTATATCACCTTTCCCTCTGTCTGCAATAGTCTCTTATCTTTCTTTGTCTTTCATGACCTTTTTTCTTTTAAATACACCTAGATATGCAATGGTCCCAGGGTGTCACAGAGACCCCGAGCAATAAGACAGCCACTTTGGTTATTTGTCCACATTGGTTACCATGGTATTACATGATCTCATAGCTCAAGAGTTCTCTTCAGTTTTGGCGACCCTGCTGCATTAGGTTTTACTTCACTCTTGGGCATTTCTGGAGATGCAAGGAACTCTTATACTTGAGAGAAGTTACTCACTCTGAGGGTATTAGTATTTCTGGGGCCTTGTGTAAAGCTGGTGTGAGGATTTCTAATGCTCTGGGGACCCACCAAAATGTGTAGAGAAAAGCCCCTCGTTCTTTTATATTTTTCCCCATCAAAGGTATATGGCTGTCTCTCTCCCAGACACCTGCAATAGTTGGGGAGGTTGGATTTTGACCAAGGTTTCTAGCTTCTACTTTGAAAGTATCTCAGAGGTAAAGAATTCAAAGAGCCTGCAACCTTAGGGAATATGAACCAAAATATGACTTTGAAGCAATATCTCGTTACATAGTTGTGCAAGTATTTTGGCTGGGACTAGACCTTCCAAATATTGGAAGATATGCATGGATCTAGAAAAGAGAAAAACTAATTTTATTTTTATTTTTTATTTAAAACTTTTTAAAAAAATGTTTATTTATTTTTGAGAGAGAGAGAGAGAGAGAGAGAGAGCTTGAGGAGGGGAGGGGCAGAGAAAGAGCTCCCTTCAGATTCACAGAATCCGAAGCAGCCTCCAGGCTCTGAGCTGTCAGCACAGAGCCCAACGCGGGGCTCTAACCATGAACTGTGAGATCATGACCTGAGCTGAAGTCAGACCCTTAACCAACTGAGCCACCCAGGCACCCCAAGAAAAACTAATTTTAAAGGTAACACGGTGTTTCTCTTCTGTTTCTATCGAGGTGGATTCTTACATCAACTTCTCGAATTAAGTTGCTCTTTTCTTTTAGAAAAAAAAAATATTTGCATGGGCCTTTGGTTTTGTAAATGTAACACACAACTTTATTCTGGAATGAACAGATTTATGACAATGTGTTTCCAAAAGCCAAATAGTGCTATTTCCTCTAAAAAGTCATTTTTCCAGGTAGACAAAGTTGACTCTTGGGAGATAGCTTATTTTAGGAAAATGTAACTTTTCTGAATATTGGATTTACAATGCACTGACTCCAGAATGTGTTACTTATTCTTGAGAGTTCTGAGTCTTTTTTCTTGTCTAAGTCCCAGAGTAGAGGAGATGATTAGACTGGCGAGAGCAGTCTCAGGCAACTGCAGAATGACACAGAGACATGACCTTCCCCCAGATACTACTGGGGGTGGGTAGCTACACTCAACTGAACTGCTGAAGTTGAATAACACACAATATGTTCAAAATGTACACATGACAGACGACTGTTTTGTAAGCAGTTCAAAGGTAAGATGATACCCTTATTGATGCCTTTTCCTTGAAAGGTCTGGATAGCTTCACTGTAAAACATTCCAGAAGATATCTATCCTAAGAATACGGTGATTTGAAAGGCATACTCTGGACAGGTAAAAGGCAGAAATGTCCATTTAATTCCTCCAATTTTGAGAAATAGGATATTTGAGAAATATTTTCCAGTAGAGGAACAGAGTAAGAGAGATACGTTTGATATCTCTATCATTTTCAGAGGTGGTGAGGGTAAACCCATCCTCACAACATGGTGGCAGGACCACATCCAGTCAGAAGTATCCAGAAAGGGGCTCTAATGGACACACATGGCCTGTAGACTCTGAGAAAGCAATATGTGATGACCATTTGAAGACTCTTTTATCATCCTTAACACTTAGTAAGTGATGGTCAGGTTCAGATACCATTCAGAGGAGTTGAGCAAAAGATCTGTGCACCAAATCAGGAAGAGATGGCATAGGGGAAAGCAGCAGGGGACTAAGGAAAGCCACGTTCAAGATGGTGGGAGGAAAGTCCTGAACCTACAGTGGAAGAGATAGCTGACTGAAGGATGATTAACAATCAGGGCAGCTATGGGGACCTTGCATGCTTTCCCAAACCAGAAGCACTTGGGAGTTAGGAAAGAGGAAGCCTGGTAAAAGAGTGAGCTTTCTAGACTCTTATGTGATCAGGCTCAACCACTGTGACATGAATATTAAAGAGTGACTTCACAGACTAATAAAATGGAACATACTTAGGAAACATTTATAGGATTAAAGTTACATATATTTTTAGAGCCAAATATCAGTCTGTTTTTCCTGACTTCCTAACAAGTGAGAGAATCTGGGAGGAGGCGCCTGGGGTGTTCAGTTGGTTGAGTATCCGACTCTTCACTTTGGCTCTGGTCATGATCTCAGATTGAGCCCTGCATCGGGCTCTTCACTGACGGACAGCATGGAGCCTGCTTGGGATTCTCTCTCCCCCTCTGTCTCTGCTTCTCCCCAACCAAAGTAAGTAAATAAACTTCAAAAAAATAATCTGGGAGAAATAGGGGAAAAATTTGAAATATTCACAATAAAGTGGCTCATTTATTAGCTAACATTGATTTTGCATATCATAGATTGGCTGCAACTTGGAAATGGTCATAGAATGTGGAGAGAGATGATCTTTTCAGGCCACTGTACATGGGAGGATTATAGCTAAGTATATGGATGATACTTAGAATTATCTCAGAGCACTCATCATGTTAAAGGTTAAATGGTAAAAAAAAAAATGAGCAATGTAGTCTCAATGTGAGAAAGGACATCTAAAAGGCTTCCATTTTAATTCTGCCCTTTGCCAAAGAATAAATCAATCTTTGGCACACTTGCAGTTTACAGAGACAGGTTTGTAGGTATTCATACAGCAAATAGTAATATAGAAGCTGGGCCCTATCTGGTGATTTCTGAGTAGATAGGAAGAGAAGGTGGCCTCAGGCACATCTGCTAATTTAAGGCTTCCTAAATGTGCCTCGGCCTCTTTGGATCTTTCTTCTTATTCATCTTCTTATTCATCTCATTTATCTTACACAGATAAAATCTTCCATAAACTGAAGCCAAAGTTATTTTTTCCTTACTCTTCTAGTACTAACTGCTAATTTTTATTGAATTCGTTCCCTACAGCAAGCACTTCTAAGCATTTTACATTTTCCCACTTAATCTTCTAGATTCTATTATTATACCCATTTTATGAAAAGGAGAGTGATGCTTAGAAATTATATCAGTTCTCAAAGTTTCACAACTTGTGTCAGAGCCATGTTGGGAACCCACATCCTCTGACCATAAGATAATAAACTTCCTCTTCTGAACTTTCCTCTTCTCTTTCTTCTCTGTTTTCCCAATTCAAGATAAATTTTTGATCTCTAAGCTCTACCCATCACACTCATATGCTCTTTTTTCGCTATGTGGAACATTCAGACATACATAAAATGCCAAAGTCAACTCACTATATGGACAACCCACCCCTCCCCATCCCCGCCCCCAAATGCCCACAATCACTGTGCCTATGGCCATGGTTCCTTTCTTTATGATACTGATATCACAGGTCCTCAAAAGATTCTACATCTGTATTTGAACTGCCCATAGTAGTTAGTTAGGATTATTTGAAAGAGACTTCCCTTGTCAGAACAGTGCCCAGACTCTGAGGCCCAATCAGCAGGAAATTGATCTCCTGTGTCTGTCACAGAAGTATGAAGCTCTGCACGGTAGAGTGTCATGTTACCGGTGCAGGTGCACTTCTGAGATGACGTGCTGATGGCCAGGGGGTGAGGAAGCCCTGCTCTTTTTCACAGCTGAAGACAGAAATGTCGCAAGGACATGGAGGACGGCTGGCATGCCTCACATTCCTCTGTGTTGAAAACAATCAAAGGTGGGGGAACGAGAGAAAAATCGAATTTCTACGAAGAGATGTCAGCAGTAAATTTAACGCAGGTGCAACATTCTCCAAACAAAGGACATTTTGTTTCTACCGTCTGTGGCTCCATGAAAACCTGCCCCTGCCTCCTCCTTGCTGTGTGTTTTCCTTTTTATCAGTGTAAGGCAGATTAAAATGTTGATACCCTTCCTTGGCAAAAGTATTTTTAATGTTCTTAGTACAACTGTTGAAGAAGTATTAACTTCCCCCAAAGCTTAGCTTCGCTGGGTGTAACAGAGCTTTTCTCTACCCTAAGGTTCAATTAGTTTGTTAAGCTTTGTATTTTCCTGATTACGCCCATGTATTATTGTGACATGGTTTTCTCCTTGTATCTACACAAAGAAAAATTTTTAAAAAAATTAAAATCAGACATTTACTTCAGCTGGAGTAGCAAATTTATAAATTAAAAAAAAAAATAACAAAATCTCCACTGTTGGTTAATACCTATTTTAAAAGAGACAGAAAAGTGCAAGTTATTCACTCTTCTTTATCTAGGCTATCACAAGCAGAGTGATTGTAGAGCAATCAAAAGGTATGACTTTCTGTTTGTTTTTATTTAGTAATTGCTTAGTAATTTGTAGACTCTACTCTGGTAACAGTTTACCAAAGAGGGATTTCTTATGCCACTAATGGAGCTCAAGTTCAGGCCTTATGCAACTTTGTGAGGCCTTCGCAAGGCATCAGAGAACGTTTTAAGTTTTCTTGTGTAGTGACTCATCTAACTGGGGACACTTAAGTGATGCACCATGGATGTCGTGATGTTATTGTACTAGTCAAACTGGTAAACTAGGCAGCACTATACATGGAAGTGACTGAAAACCAAGATACTATATCTGTAAAGTTTCTAAAACTTGCAAAAGTAAGACTTTCGATCCCAACTGGCTGCATGTTTTCATCCAACATCCCCTGTCAAGTTCACAGCACCTACTATTCCCATCCAAGTGGCAATGGCATTTTGGGGGTTGAACAAGTTGGAGATGTAGTATTATGGTGTGCAGTCACTTCCTTGCACAGTTAAGCCATCACTAGCTGTCCTGGTATAGGAACCCCTCTGTTGACCACTGTGCCAGTTCACCTAAAGCAATAACATGACCGCACCCATAGCCTATCAATTACTGAGTGTCCCTAACTAAATGTATCACTACACAGAAAAACTTGAGATGCCCTTCAATTCTATAGTTCATATATAACAAAATTTCATAGTTTTGAAAACTGACCCAAATTCAACCATTTAAATGATATTACCAATACCAGGTTGTACAACTGAAGTCATCTTCTCTACACTGTAAATAATGAAAAAAAATTTTTTAAATCAACCCTTTAGGAAAGAAGAGTGAATAGTTTTCCCCATGATTCTATAGAAAATATTATAAAATTATTATCCTATGACAAGACAACTAAAGAGTATGTAGCCCAAGAGTATAAGACAAAATATATTACAGAAGTGGGTCGGGCAGTTAATTAATAAAGATACCATGTTGCTCTTCTGAATTTCGTGATAATTGATCCAGGTTTTAAAAATGTGTGATTGGTGTATTTTTTCTCATTCTAAATAAATGGCTAGTTTTATAATTGATTTTGTTTTTACAGTTTTATATTATTTTTTCTTAAAAGAGTTCTCCAGATTGTATAAGTTTCAGGTCCCATAAAAACTGGGTCTGCCATGAGATGTCAAGAGATGTCATGAGATGTCAAAAACTTTTTATTGACCAAAGGTCATAACATGGGCAATCAGCATTTCACAATAATTACCCATACAGAACAGGTTCCTTAAGGCAGTCTGGTCAAGAGTGCAAAGACTGCAGAATTTGGAAATAAGAACTTGACATCTGTTTGGTCTCAAGGCCCTCTGTGCCCAGGTGTCATCCAATCCTACATCCCAATACTCTCTAGCACATGCACAACTGATGTAGGAAAACTAGTCTCTTCCTACTGTTCTGCTCAAATAGTCTAATTACACTCTCCCTAAAATGGTTTTCCATCCTTGAAGATTATAATGTTCCTACCATCATTCTCTTTCTCTCCTAATCCTAGTCATCTTTCAAGGCCCATTTTCAGTGAACTCTCCATGACTCATCTAGCATATAGGGTTGTCTCCCATCTCACAGCTGGTAGAGCGTTTTGCTCAATGGTATTTAACAGAAGACTACATATCTTTTGTTGCTATTCCTTATAGGTCAATATTTTTTTTTTTTTTTAAGATTAAGCAATAAATTTCTCAAGGACAGAGACTATGTCTTCAGTTTTCACTGGATTCCCCTCAGTCTCTAGTTTCTAGCATCTAGCTCAATGCTGGCTGTATCTTATTTGAGTAGTCAATAAATTTATTATTTGGTGTTTAGAAATGTTGAGATTTTATATATATGCATATGTATATATATATGTATATATATATACACACATATATATATATACTTTTTAATTTGTAATGTTTATTTATTTTGAGAAATAGAGAGAGAGAGAGAGAGTGAGGAGGGGAGGGGCAGAGAGAAGAGGAGACACAGATTCCAAAGCAGGCTCCAGGCTCTGAGCTGTCAGCACAGAGCCAGACACAGGGCTCAAACTCAGGAACCATGAGATCATGACCTCAGCTGAAGCTGGACGCTTAACTGACTGAGCCACCCAGATGCCCCAGAAAAGTACAGAATTTTGAAATGTAAAGACAAATAGACTACTTTAAATATTACATATTTTCCTCACATGTTAAGGATAAGTTAATACTTATATTAAAATATTAAGGCTAAGGGAAGGAAATCTGTACTTGGAGCTCAAAACTTGGTTCCAGATCTTGACTCTCAACTCCAAGTTATGTGAACTTAGAAAACATAGTGTCTTCTTTGAATCCCAGCTCTATATCTGCAATGCAGAAATACGTTAGCACTGCTTTGAAAATGGAATGAAATTATATTTCAAAAGCATATACTGTTTATTCACTCTTTATCCATCCACCAATGTGGCCAGTATGAGGAAGCCTTGAGAAAACTGGATAAGAAGAAATTGAAAAATAGAAACAAGAAATATAGTTCCTTCCTTCCCTTTCCTTCTCCCCTCCCTTCCCATCTGCTCCCCTTCTCTTCCTTCCTTCCTTCCTTCCTTCCTTCCTTCCTTCCTTCCTTCCTTCCTTCCTTCCTCCCTCCCTCCCTCCCTCCCTTCTTTCCTTCCTCCCTCCCTCCTTCCCTTCCCTTCCCTCCCATTCCTTTCTTTTCCTTTCCTTTCCTTTCCTCCCATTCTTACGCACCCATGGGCACTGAGCTAAAAATATGAACAAAGAGATGGCCCCATAAATCTCACAACTTCCACATTTGAGATTACCAATTCAAACTGGAGTTAGAAGAGTGAATCAGAAGAAGTTATTTAACCTGAATAGGCTGTATTATTTTTTTTAAAATATGCTGTCTAATGAGGAGAGATATAATGATTTCCCAAATCTCTTCTGGATCTGATATTCTAGGAATTAAATTTTATGTAAGCTAAAAATGTGATAAATTGCACTGCATTCCATCTATTAAAGACATAAGCCCATCAATCTCCACTCCCCCAAATCATTCATTTGTACTGGATTTTCTTCTCAGTCTGTAAAGGGGAGAAGAATATTCAATTTTCAAATCTTGGTCATCTTAAGGCCAAGGGCAGGGGAATGACCAGGCAAATAATACATTTCCAAAAGCCTTAACCTAAACTATTTTCCTCCTCCTAGCTATCACATCATATTTCTTCTTCCCTTTTAGGCAAAGTTCAGAGTAGAATTGCCATTCAGGCAGCAAACTTTGCCAGCCTCCAGACATCAAGCTAGCATGCTGTATTCTTTTTTGGGGGGGAGCAGTGGGAGGTAACTCACTTATTTTTTCCCAGTTTTATTGAGAAATAATTAGCATATGTTACTATATAAATTTAAGGTATACAGAATGATGGCTTGATTTATATATATTGTGAAATTATTACCTCAATAGGTTTAGTTTACATCCGTTATCTCATCTAGATACAACTAAAAGAAAAGAAAAACAAAATTTCTCCTTATGATGAGTACACTTAGGATCTAATCTCTTAAAAACCCATATATCATATAGCAATGTTGTATATTCCTAGCATGTATTTATAATAAGAAGTTTGTACCTTTTGACCACCTTCCTTCTATTCCCTTTCTCCCCATCCCCCAGCTCTGGTAGCCACTAATCTAATCTCTTTTCCTATGAATTTTGAGGTTTGTTTTTGTTTATTAGATTCCATATATTAGTGAGATCATATGGCATTTGTCTTTCTCTGTATGACTTACTTCACTTAGTATTATGCTTCAAGATCCACCCATGCTGTCACAAATGGCAGGATGTCCTCATTTTTTTGTGTGTGTGGCTAAATAATATTCCATTGTTCATATATACCACCACTTCTTTATCCATTCATCCAGTGATGGACGCATGGGTCATTTCCATGTCTTGGCTATTGTAAATAATGCTTCTATGAATATGGGAGTGCAGATATCTTTTTGAGTTAGTGTTTTGATTCCTTTGGATATATTACCAGAAGTGAAGTTGCTAGATCATATGGTAGCTCAATTTTTATTTTTTGTGGATCTTCCATACTATTTTCCACAGTGGCAATACCAATTTACAATACCACCAATAGCCCATAAAGGTTTCCTTTGCCTTACATCCTTGCCAGTATTTATTTCCTGTCTTTTTGACGAAGGCCATTCTAAAAGGTAAAAGGTGATATCTCATTGTGGTTTTAATTTCCTTTCCCTAATGACGAGCAATGTTTAACATCTTTTCATATACCTACTAGCTATCCATATATCTTCTTCGGAAAAATGTCTATCAGATCATTAATTTCTCTTTAAGAAGTAGCGTATAGGGAAAAGTTTTGTAGCATCTATTTCTGTAATATTGCATAATTACAACATTACAAGAATAGATGGAGTTTTGTAAAATGAGCATGTTTTATTTGAACACTTGAATAAATAATTAGGACAGATGAAAAAAATTAAGTAAAGATGTGTGAGTTGATCTAAAGAATTTTGCTTTACAAATGGTGTTATAGTACTTTGTTTACTGTGTAATGCTGAATACCTATGTTGAGAAATATATATATCCTGGGAACATGTTTTTCTAATTCCTTCTATGCTGAATCCCAAGGTTCATTCAATGTCTGTTGCATACTGCCGGAATCTCTCTGGGTTTAAACTGCCATCAGACAATCTGACGAAATCTATAGCATTCCCATTAACCCCACATATTTGAGAATATTATGTAGAGAAAAAAAAATCAGGAACTAAATAATTTGAAACATGAAGGAACAGATTCTTCATCTACCCAATCCCACTAAATGATATTACATTTAGGAAAAGAACAGTATTCACTGGATGTGTGTGTGTGTTCCACATATTTAAATTGGAATCAAATAGCTGTGCCATTTCAATTTTTCATCATTCACATATTTATTCGTGTATGAATTCATTCAATAACTATTTTTTTGAAAGCCTGCTATGTAATAGTTACTGGCCCATGAACTGGTAACAGAAGTTTAAGAGAACAGGGCTTCTCCCCTTGAAACATGTAATAAGTACTTTAATGAAGGTGCCTGCTGAGAATTATGAGGGAGCAGAAGGATAAACTTCCACCCTTGCTTAAAGGTATTTCAAAGAAGATTTAATAAAAGAAAAAGGAAACTTTTACCTCAGCCTAGAAAGAAGAGTAAATATTTGCTAGGAAGAACACTGGGGGAGAGACACATATTCAATAATAAAACATTTGGTTCGACTGTAGCCGTAACAGGTATTGACCAGATGAAAACCAAGGAAAAATGTCAGGAACAATTCAAATGGCGAGATCTATTCTTTCTCCTTTCCTCTGCAAGCCATGTTCTACAAGGGATAAATGAGCTCAGACTGGAATTAGACCATCCGTGAGCAGGGATGGGTTAGCAAAGTGAAACTCTTGTGGTTTGAGACTTAGATTGTTGAACAAGCTAAGTTCTTGTCTGTCTGAAACAGAGGACAGCTTCCAAGAAGCAGATTTAGATTGATACATTGGGCCCTTACCATATTCCTTCTATAAAAGTTCTCTGCCAAATATAGGGAGTGATTATTGGAAAAAATACTACTCTAAATGTTTGTATCCCTCTCCAGGATTGTTTCTTATTACCTTAAAGCTCTGACCAGTAGGCGTTTAGGAAAATGGTCAGTTCACAGAAGCCAGTAGATAAATGACTTTAATATATAAACCTATAATCCACACAAAATCCTTGGCTATAGTTGCTCAGAGAATTGGCTAAAGGAAATAGACTAAAAACCTACTAAGTTTTAGGGAAAACTACTATAGTTTTACCTATAGCATCTAAACAAAAAAGCAAAAAACATCCCAGGACAGGACAACATCTGCCTATAATTATTCAACCCCAAAAGCAATTCTTGGACTCTGAGCTGTTCTTGGGTAAGGGTTAGGGTTAGGGTTAGGGTTAGGGTTAGTAGTAGGTGTGCTACTACCCCAATGCTCAACAGTCAAAGGTGCTCAAAGGTGGCAGTGAAGGACAAAAGACCAAATATATCTTCTAAGGTACCCAAACTGACATTACAAGCTTAGTCAATGAAAAGTTGTAGTTATTCTTATGAAGACGATTTGATATATGCCACGAACCATTGACTTCACTTTTTTCCAAATGTGAATTTTATTTTTTGAAGTTTATTTATATTTTTTTTATTTTCAGAGAGAGAGACAGAGACAGAGAGACAGAGAGACAGAGAGAGACAGAGAGAGTGAGCGCAAACAGGGGAGGGGCAGCGAGAGAGGGAGACAGAATTCTAAGTAGGTTCAGCTCTGTCAGCACAGAGCCGGATCTGTCGCTTGAACTCACAAACCATGAGGTCATACCCTGAGCCTAAATCAAGAGGTGGATGCTTCACTGACTGAGCCACTCAGGAGGTCCCCAAATATGAATTTTCATTGCAGCTAATGCTGTCCCTACTCCACCACTGTAGAGTGGATATTCTGCATGTGGATAACTAGATTACTGGTTAATGAGACATTACATCTGGTTAAAAAAAAACAAAACAAAACAAAACAAAAAAATTAAACAGTCCCAGAAAATCTTTCTTTTACCTGGAAGAGAAACAGTTATGAATTTAGAACATAATCTTTCAGGAGAGTGGTATTCCTATATTTGAATGGGAGCCAACATTTGGTTTTTAGGTGAGGTAATTCTTTGTTACTTGAGAGTATTCCACGTGTTACAAGATAATTAACATCACTAGCTCCAAATGCTATTAACACACATTCCTCCTCGGTCATCTTGACAGGTAAAAATATCTCCACACATTTTACGATATTGTGTATATGGATGTTGAGTAGTCAATGCCACAGACTTCGACGTATATAACTAGTTGTCCACCAAATGTATATTTAAGATATATTAAGATAAAACATTCACTCTCACAGATTCTCCTGTACTTAACTTAACTGAAGCCCAAAACAGGTCTACACAAATCACGTAGATAGGACTTCTAGGAAAATATTTACAAGTAAGCCTGACTCTGCTGGCATAACACTTTTTGTCCTCTTCCTTTCCCTTTACCCTTCTTGGGTTACAAAGATGGGGGTGTGGAGTTTCTGGAACTGTCCTATATCCATGAGGTTGAAGGCCATTCATTAAGTTTAGCAGAAAAGAAAAAAAGGAAAACCTGGGTCCCACATGGTGTGCTTGGCTACTGTATCAACCTGGTCTACTTCTCTCCAGACTTCCATGTGAGCAAAGCCACTTAATTATTTAAGCCTCTGTTGGAGATTCTGTTACTTGCAGTCAAACTGTTCTGATTGGATACAAAGTAAGAACAAGTGTTTGCGCCCTCCACTCAATAAAGATTTCGTGGCTGAGGGAAGGGAAAAGAGGAGTGGTAGAGAAGCACAGTAAAGTAAGTTACAACCGTGTACTTTTGAGAAAGGAATTTGAACTCTGCCCACAGCAGGCTGAATCCCAGAAGGGAGTCCTAAAAACCCAAGAAAAATGTGGGGGGCGGGTTTCCAAATGAAGAGGGAAACTCTTGCTCGAATGGGTTTTGCACCCCAGTGAATCTGAGATTATTTTGCCAATACCATATGTATAATTTACAAGAATGTTCAAGGTAAACACAACAGGAGAAAAAGTGGGGTTTACCATTATTATGAAAATTTTACTCCTATTCAAGGTATATTATCAGAGGACATTTCTTCTGAAATAGAAGAAATAGCCTACTTTACATTTATTCAAATTAATTGGTTGAGACCCGACAAATATGAACAGTTCATTGTAGGGCACAGTTATTCCTGAAGTAGTAAATCCCAGGAAAAAGAGTAAGAATGGAATCAACTTTCTTTTCTCTGGATTAAGAAAATATGCAGTTTAAAGAGGAAATTTGCCATGGTGCTACATGAGAAATTTAAAGTGAGGTCAATTAGTAGTGTCACGATTCTGTGGCATCTCACTCTGTAAATGTCCCTGAAAGAGTTAAATGAAGCTGGAGCCACACACTAAAAACTCTATTGCAACAGCTGTGGTTGGAGCCCCTTCTGCAGAAAGGAAAAAAAAATAAGTTTTAATTAAATTGTATTAATTGGTTTAGCTGATCTGGAAATAGAGTAAGGGCTCTGCTCTAATTTTGTTTGTTGGCTCCAATCCACTTATCCTTGACATGAGAATAAAGGAATGAAGCAATAAAATGCCTAGAAATGCCCTGGTAGAGACTTTTAAACTGTCCAAGGTTAAAGAGTGATGCTATCTCAGAGATGAACTTAAAATTCTGTTGCCAACTTAGAGAAGTCAGAAGTGCAAGCAAGAAAAGAAGAGCGTGATTAAAAACCCTGCTTCCTTAAAGCTCTGCAAAGCTGCAAAGAAAAGGCAGGCATTCTTCCCATAATAGTGAGCACTTGTTATAAAGAAAAGGAGAAGGTTGTGAAAGCGTCAGGGTATAATGACCTTATTTCAGGCCACTCAGCGTAAGTTTTCGTGTATAAGGTAACTAGGATTTGTAACCGAGTATAACTTCACAGTTTGATGTTGCTATGTGCAAAGTGCATCTTATTATACTTAAAATCATACCTGAATCCATATCCATGTCTGTGTGGCAGCACTCAGTATTATCTTTTAAAGATATTATTTCAGAGGCATATTGCTAATACAATCTAGGTTTTTTGGTTTGTTTTTGCTTACAAGTTCCTACAAGCTAATGGCTTGAATATAATCACAATTACCAGAAATATTTCTTCAAATAGCAATATTCTGTAATACACAGAAGAAACTCTACAAAGAATAGCTTGAAGTTTGCTCTATAGAAAACATGTAGTTACAGTGGGGTGTGGAGAAAACACACACAGGACAGCAAGCCTGCTATGCACTGAGTATTTGGGTCTCCCCAAGATGTGTGTGTTGAAGCCCTAGCCCCCAATGGGATGGTATTTGGAGATGGGCCTTTGGAAGATAATCAGGGTTAGGTGAGGTCATGAGGGTGGGGCACTCATAATGAGATTAGTGCCTTTATAAAAGGAGATACTAAGAGAGCCTGCCCTCCACCACCTTCTCTCCCCTCACCCCACCCCCCATGGGAGGACACAGTGAGAAGGTGTCCAGGAAAAGAGCTCTCAACAGAAAGCAACCATAATGGCACTCTGATCTCTAACTTCTAGACTCTAGCACTGTAAGAAAATAAGTACATGTTGTTAAAATCTCCAGTCTACGGTATTTCTTTAAGACATCCTAAACTAACACTGAGTCAGTGGAAAAAAAAAAAAAATACATCAACAGATGACATTGATAAGCAGATGCTTGTAGTAAAGAGATGGAATCTCTGGCTTTCTGTTTCAATCCATGAATCAATAATCAGGCTCTGAGAGTGTCTGATTATTAGTCTGTGACTGCTCGTCCTTCACACACCCCTGCATGGTGATGCGTTTTTCCTGTAGCATGACAACTGTTGAAAGGAAACATTTAAGTGTCAGTGACTCAGGCAGATGCTAATGGTGGTGTTTCCCATCTGTCTTGTATATGAGAACAAATTGTGTCTCTAGAACTCAAATTGTGTCTCTGTTTCCTTCTGGAACGTCCATGTGGTTATAATTCATGAATTGTGGTCTAATGATTGTATTAATGAGACTGGGTTCTCCAGCAGGAAGAGGAGCAGTGGGAGCAGATATCGGGGTGGACACAGCTTCAGGAAGGAGCCAATACTCAGCTGGATGGAGAAACTTACATGGGGTAGGGCCAGGGGCAGAAGGCAGAAAGAGAAGAATTAATAGACAAAAGGGCAAAAGCCCCTTCACCCTTTCCTTGTCTAAGAATACTCAGCCATTTGTCTGAGTTTTCTCCTTCCTCCTTGAGTCCCACCCCCCTCTGCCACACACACACACACACACACACACACACACACACACATCTATGTACATAGTTTCAAAAGTTCAAAATACCTGGCTTTGGAAAATTCTGACACACAAAGCCATACAGACAGGCTCACCTAAAAGCAATTTCTTACCCCTTCCCCAAGTTAGAGTGGCTTCTCTCCTTCTGGATGAAGATTCGGTAGTCGGGGACAAACAATTCTTTGTCCTTTCCACCACAGTGGATATTTCCTGAAGGCCGTCCTCAGGTAAGCACCTAGGGGTGCACCCCCAATGTGGAAAGTGGGAAGACACCCACTCCTCTCTGATATGCCTCCTCAGATAATATCCCGTGGCCAGTGTTAGGGCCGTTTAATTCTGTCCCTCTAATGGCGCGGAGTAAAGAGATCTTCAGCATCACAGTATCTTAGCTTCCTACTTTTCAGGTCAGGATGGGGAACTTTACAGGGAAGTGAAGATTTCTCCCAAAGAGATTTAAGGCAACTTCCCCCATAGGTGGGTTCTAAACCCAGGATGAGTGCTCTAGCCTCCAAGGCACTCGGGTCTCTGGGAGAGCAGAAAGAGAAAAACCGAAATGCCCAAGTGTCCACAGTGACCCTTTGCCACTGCGAGCTTGTTCAAATATTCTGCCCTTGGCAGTGATGATGCCCATACGCTCCCTCTTGTCCGGGGCAGGGGTCAACTTCTACGGGCAGTTGTGCAAGAGATGTTCACAAAGCCCTTTAGCACCTCAAATTCACTTCTTATTTGAATATCCTTTTTTTTTTTTTTTTTACAAATAGTTTATTGTCAAATTAGTTTCTACATAACACTCAGTGCTCATCCCCAAAGTGCCCTCCCCCATGCCCATCCCTCCTCCCCCCCACGTCCATCAGTCCTCAGTTTTTGTCAGCATTCAAGAGTCTCTCATGGTTTGCCTCTCTCCCTTTCCCCCACCATTTCCGCCCTTCTTCTCCCCCTTGTTCCTCCATCAAGTTCCTCCTAATCCTCCTATACGTGCACACATATGATATTTGTCCTTCTCTGCCTGACTTATTTTGCTCAGCATAACACCCTCAAGGTCCATCCATGTTGCTACACATGGCCAGATTTCATGGTTTCTCATTCCCATGTAGTATTCCATGGTATAGATAAACCACATCTTCTTGATCCATTCATCTGTTGATGGACACTTAGGCTCTTTCCATGTTTTAGCTTTGAATATCCTTTTTAAAAGAAGTTTACTGCTATATTACCAAGATGATACCTTCAGTTGCTAGTTATTTATTGCTGTGTAACAAATTATTCCAAAACTTAGCAGCTTCAAATAAAACACATTTCTTTTCTCATAGGTTTGGGGGGCAGTCAGGAATCTGGGCATAGAGTAGCTGGACGCCCTGTTTTGTGTTCTCTAACAAGGCTCCAGTCAAAGTCTCAGTCGAGGACCTTGAGTCTCATCTGAAGGCCTGATTGAGGAAGGATCCACTTTGAAGCTCAGTCAGTAGTGGTGGCTGTGTTAGTTTCCTCCCAGGTTGTTGGACTGAGTCTCCCTGATCCTTACAGCTGTCGATGGGAATGTGCCCTCAGTGTCTGGCCTGGTGGGTTCTCCCACATGGCAGCTGTTTCATCAAAGCAAGAAAGTCAAGAAGGTGATAGAGAAAGTTTGGTAGCAAGATGGGAGTTATAATGTTTTATAATCTAATTATGAAAGTGACATCCTATCAATTTGGCTATATTCTGTTGGTTAAAAGCAAGTCCAGTCCACACTCAAGAAGAAGGAATTATAGAAAGGTGCACATTTCAAGAAGTGGGGATCATCGATGGCCATCTTGGAGAATGCCTAGCACACTAGTCATTGGAGAAAAATCTGAAGATACAGGAAAATTAAAAGAAAGCTATTAAAAGAAGATAGTCAACCACTCATGTTTATATTTATGTTTAGATTGCTTCATTTCTTTCTAGTTTTAGCTTCTGTGTATAAGTTAAAAAAATTTTAACTTAGTTATTATCACACTCTACAGAAAATCCTGACTTTTAAAAATTTTATACTAAATTAAATTAAACTACTTAACTGAGATAATTCAATTTAGTATAAAGATGTTTTCATATTTTTATAGTACTCCCCCTTTAGAAAAAAATTCAATGTTTGCATTAGACTATCTCAGATGGTCTTCTTTACTCTTTATTTAAACATTCCTTTGTTGGTGGTATTTTCTAATTATTTTACTACTATAAATAGGAACACTGAGCATTTTTGTGTACTTACTTGTTTCACTGGAGTTTGGCATTCCCTTCTAATGGATTCTCAGAGGTAGTACCTAAAAGTCAGGAATATGTTAAAAAATTTGATAAATATTCTGAGCAGTTTCCAACATCTCTAGTACTCAAAGGTATGGTGAAAGGTAACAGATGGTTTGTCAGAGATTATCAACATAAGAGAGGTGCTAAAAGAGCTAAGAGGTAATATCTCAGGAGAAAGTTTGTGAAAACACGATAATGCAGAAAGTGGGGCAGGTGAGAGGAGATGTGGTTTGGATGACAGCTGGTGCCCAGAAGTCAGGGTAGCTGAGGGGAAACAACCAGTGAACTAATAAAGAGGTAGTTGGGGCACCTGGGTGGCTCAGTCGGTTAAGCATCTGACTTCGCCTCAGGTCATCATCTCACGGCTCATGGGTTCAAGACTCACGACAGGTTCTGTGCTGACAGCCAGTTCAGAGGCTGGAGCCTGTTTCAGATTCTGTATCTCCCTCTCTCTCTGACCCTCCCCTGTTCTCTCTCTCTCTCTTGATCTCTCTCTCTCTCTGTCTCTCTGTCTCTCTCTCTCAGAAATAAATAAAACATCGAAAAAATTTAATAAATAAATAAAGAGGTAGCGGATAGGATGCCAATACATAAGAGAATGGACAATAGCAGTGGAGACAAAGGAAGCTAATGGGAAGGATGAGTAGATTATCTAGGTAAAAACTCAAAGATGAGTCAATATATGAGATACTTAGCTACTGGTGACAAAGGTGGGCATTTGGTCACGGGCACAGGTCAGAATCCTAGCTACTAGGTCAGAACAAGATTAAGTAAGTTTAACTGGATGTTGATTAATCTGAGCTACTAAAATCTTGCTCCTTCAATTTCCCTCAATAATAGAAGGATGGTTCCTGACATCTATAATTCAGCTGAGTCTGTTTACAGGATGTAATTGGACAGTGGATGAAAGAGGGGTTGGAGAATAAAGTTGATACTTTTAGCAAGGATTACTTTGTATCATGGGAACAAAGAAGCTGTGAAGTGAAAAATAGAGTGCTCAGAGGAATATGTAAAATCTAATGGATTAGAAAAAGAGAATTATCTGATTTTTAAGAAACTGAATTTCAATCATGTTCCTGTACCAATTTCTAAAAATTTGAGGAATGAAAAAGGAGAAGAAAATGTCTACCTGTATGTGTGGATTTTGCACAAGATATTATCATGAAATTTGTACCTGAGTAAAAGAAAGGGAAACATCCTACTATATGTGTTTATGGTTTAGACGATAAGTGCATTGACATAAAACATAACAGGAATAAAAAACAACTTTGTATAATGGTCAGCAATATCAGGCTAGAAGAAGAATCCAATTTATTTTCTTCCTCCTAAGTGATAAAACCACTGTGGCAACGGTCATTAGAATTCTACTTCTCTCTGACTAGATCTTTAGGGGAGACAATAGAACACTAAGAGAAAGGCCCCCTTTTCTCATGAAACATGGTTAAGAGAGAAGGATCAGCGATGAGTTAGCCTGGCTTGGGAGGAGCAGGGGAGCTTGATAAAAGATCTGAGCCCAGCTGAGAGTTTGGGACTCCAGCCAGGGTTTGGATGCTGCTACCTGGAGACTGAATGCTGCTCTTTCATCTCTCTCTGGGACATGAAATAGGGGGGAACCGCATAACAAGCTGTGGTCCAGGAAAGGCCAATAATATCACATTCGGAATTCTCCCAACCATCCCACAGAGAGGGATGCCAATTAGTGAGTGTATCTTCCCTTGGACTTTGGTTGGGGGACTGAAGGGTAGGTATTTGCTTCTATTTCTGTTTAGTTCCCCAAACCCAAATAAACTTATTTTCATTATTTGTAGGGGTCTGCTCCTAAAGACTATTCCGTTTGGCAGAAGTCTGTTTCACAAGGTAGAAGCTGTGTGTGGGCAGGCCAGAAAGAATTACACAGAGTGTCCATAAAATACTCTTCCAAGTTAAGGGGTCAAATATACAACAATCCACACGAAGAACTTAGACTTTATGAAAACAGCCAAAGAAGTGGCTACCCAAACTAATCTGCTTATGTAAGCTTGCTGGATATTGAGAGCAAGAATTAAAGCATAGGCTAATTATCATTTAGACATTTTAATAGGATCATCTAAGGAAAGATACAATTATACAGCATTTATTAGATAGCATTGATAGCACTAAATAAATAAAACAATATATAGAATGTGGGCAAAATGCTGTCAAGAGACAAACTCATGTCCTTTAATATTATTGTGTCTACACATGAATAGGCAAAAAGGAAACAACAAACTCACAAATGTAGAAAAAGAGTATTGAAGATAAGTCATACTGAAGAGAAACAGATTTAAGATAATGTAGACTTCTCAGATAAATATAAACTATTAAGGTGAATTCCCTTTCTGAAGCTCCTAACCACTACTTTAAAAACCATTAGTATTGATGGCATTAAAATAAAAAAAAAAAAATCTCCCAAATACCACAAGACTTGCATATGCCATTACCTAGAGATATTTCCTGTTTAATTTCTACTATGTGGTCTCCTTTAGGAGAGGTTCTGTGCCATATGGTATCCCTAATGCCTAATTCATTTCCAGGATGCTCAAGAAAATTTTATTAACTGAATATTTGAATAAGGTGAATGCCATATATTATAAATACCATGTATATTCTTGATCCCATCTGTCAAACACTTTGTCAAATTTAATCCTTACTAGGATCTCTTCTCATTCTTAACCTTTCAGTGCATAGAATTCTCAAAATCTAAATGATAAAAGCGTATTTATCATGGCTAGAGAACAATTACATTGTACTTTTCCTTCTATCTAACCTTGACTAATTCTCACATGTATTTCAGAAATATGAATAACGTCTTAAGCAATTCATGCAAGGCACAGAAAATAGGTATCATTATTTCTGTCTTAATGACAGATTTTGAGGTTAAGGTGACTCATGAACAGCTGAGCAGCCAGTCAGTAGGAGAAACCAAAATAGAACGGAAACGCCTCCATTCCTACCCCCACGCTCAAACCCGAGCACACCCTCCTTGGGGGAGTGAAGCGTGATGAGCCGGCGGCCGGAGTGAACTGTGAAGGTTTCCTGCAAGTTAATGAGCTGCAGAAGGAAGGGTCGCTATTCCCTGCTGGTGATCAGTGAGCACAACTCATTCTCAATCTAGCAGATAATAAAAACGGAAGGCTGGGAGAATTTAGAAAAGCAAGCCCCTTAAATACTGAGTTCGTTTTATTTGGAGAAGGATGATTCATTTACTTTTAACTGAGTATTTTCAGAAGTCACCATCCAAGTCACCTACACTGAGTAATTTTTTCATCCCAGAGAATGTAACCTTAAAAGGCAAGCTACCTTGTGTGTCAGATGGGCATATCCCAGCCTGTTTTACTCTCTTTGAGGGGAAAAATATTTTATTGAATGGGTTTCTCAGATTCTGTTACTGTACAGAAGAAAAGAGTAGCAAGGCTTGCTTCCCAAGCTGGCAAGGTACTTAAGTTACTTTGAAAAAATAATCAACAATAGAATATAGCAGGTGTCAATCTTTGACTTGCAAACAAATTAGTCTTGGAATGCTTAAGGAGCTTAAGAATATTCTTAGAATATTCAAGGAGCTTAAAGGTGATTAAAAACATGTTTAAAAAATATTCACGATCATCCTGTATCCAGGAACAAAATGGCCCTGAGTGGATGGATTACAAATTACATCTGTAACATGTTTGATAAAGTTAAGATGCACCTCTCCCTCCACCATCCAATTCAAATAATAACGTTGTCCAACGCAAATACTAGTTTCCAGTAACTGAAGTCTCTCCTTTTCCTACAGCTCTGTAGCTGGAGGCATGCAAGTCTATCTGACTTACTGAGGCTGCTTTCATAATTCCAGTGGGCTGGGTTCTAAGGAGAAATTTTAAAACTGTTTTCCTCTCTACCAAGTCCTTTGCCACAGTCCTATAGCTTACAGCAACCCACCCCTCACGAAGAGGAGAAAAGGATCATTGCTAAAACCTTTGCTTAACCCGTCAAAAACTTGCTATTGCTGTTACCGCCCACCCCATACTCACATCATTATTAAATCCCCTCCTTCCATCCTTATATCCTGGATCTTACTTGGTTTTCTCCTCTGTACTCAAGTGTCTGTGGTTCTCTTTCTCACCACTCATTTCTCTGTTGCCCAAATTTATGGGAGTTTATGTTCTTCAATGTCCAACTATCATACCTCCTCTTGAAAAACAAACATGCATACAAAGCAGTCAGGCCAGTGGAGACACGGACAGGAGCCTGTGAAGGAAACACTTATAAAAGATAAACCAGACACATTAAATTCACATTTGGCCATACACACGCCTGAGTCTGATTGAAGGATTTCAGCCAAAACAGGAGCTTCTTGCGGTGAGACGGCTGATATGGTCAGGCTGGAAAAACCTCTCCATTCCTTCCTGTGGGCACCTGAATTCCACAGGCTTGCAGAAGGCAAGAAGCCCTGAATAACGATTCCTTAGAGTTTTCTGTGTGCTTCTCAGAGGCCTTGCACATGGCATGAGGCTCGGAACATGGTGATTTCAGTTCCTTGAGCCAACGCAGATAAAATGGGGGGGAAATGTTTCCCTGCTTATCCTGGACACCCTCCCATGAGAGAGAGCCAGTACAGTCAAGTAAAGTATTCTAAAGAGTGTTAGTCAAATGTGACATTATTCCAGTGTAATCTAGCAGGTAGGAGGTTTGATGGCCTCTGGTGGCCTCAATATGCTGAGGTGCACAAGAGAAGGTGCTCTTCAGACACACATTTCCTCATCCTTTGGACTAATCCAATGGGAAAACAGTATTGGGCCAATGATTCATTTTCAAGTCCCCATCTCCACACAAAATATGACAGTAATTTCCTTTTCTCTGGCAACTATGAGCACAGTGTGGATCTTATGAATTTTAACAATACTTTAGTTAAGATTAAGGAGAGAAGCTGGCAATGGCTGGAATCCTCAGGAAGCAGATTCTTGGGGGGTAATTCTTTTGCTTTGTATTTTGTCCTGTGCAGTTTTGCCTAATCTAAAATTCTGTGAGCCTAATGTAGCACCAACTGAATACTTTCACTTCTGACCATCTCGAGAGGGAATCTGATGTAACAGTTGTGGTGTCAAAAAAGTGGCAACGTTAGAGGGAAGTTGACCTTCAGAAGGAAACCAAGTTCTAGGAGTTCTCACTCTGACATCTATGACCCGTCTTGAGAAGATCTTGGGAGACATTCAGAGTATCCAGGGAATACTCTGAATTTATGTGTCAAATAATACCATAAAATTCACAAAGGAGTGCATAATCCAAACCTGTTAAAATTTAGCACTTAACATCTTATTTCATCTTTACCTTTTCTTGTGTTTTTCCCCTCCCCAGTCTTTTTCCCAAAGATGTGCTATTATTTTTCAAATTTCCATTGCTTCTCCTACTCAGTCTGTTCCCACAAATGCTTGTTTTTCATTCATTCATTCAACAAATATTTGTTAAGGTATAGGTCCTGTTCTGAGCATTGGGGTAAAAATAGTGAAAAGAAAACAAGATCTGCTACTTCAAAGAGCTGATGGTCTAGTGTAGAAGCATGATCAAAAACTAGAAAACTAATAAATAACTTCAGATAGTGATAAATGAATAAAATAAATGTTCTACTGGATCTCAGGTCTGTCTTTCAAGTACACAAAATGAATTAAACAAATCCTATGTATGTTTTTAAAGTTTACTTAAAGTTTACACATGGGGTATGGTGGAAAGGGAACTATCAACAATTTTAGCTTAAGCATTAGAGAAATGGTAAAACCATTTTCTAAAACGGAACAAACAACTTTGCAGGGAAAGAGGAAAGACAGAGCCAATAATTCTCTTAAATTTGAGATGTAACTATAGGTACTCAGGGGTGAAGTCAGGGATAGAGTTCCAGTCTAGTGAGTCCTCAAGGTACAGTAGTCTTTAGATTGATAGGCCTGGGTATTATCATTGGTGGAGAAGACCAGGATCAGAGACTTAGAGGTCAAATAGATTAAGACAGGGGCATCTGGGTGGCTCAGTTGGTTGACTATCCACTTTTGATTTCTGCTCAGGTCATGATCTTATGGTTCATGAGTTCTAGCCCCACATGTGGCTCTGTGCTAACAGTGTGGGCCTGTTTAGGATTCTCTCTCTCCTTCTCTCTCAGCATTTCCCCAACTTACACTCTCTCTCAAAATAAGTAAAAAAAAAAAAAAAAAAAAATTAAATAACAAACAAAAACGAAATAGATGAAGACAAAGGGCCAACATCCTTGAGGCACAGACTCCTATATATGTTGAAATAAAAACTCCTATATATATTGAAATAAAAAGTAACTACTATGTGTCAGAATTAAATATGTACACTGCTGGCAAATATGAAATTTGCTGTCCAGTGGTAGGAGTAGAAAGAAACAGATAATTTCAGGATAGCATGTTAAGTACTCCTTTTTTGGTTTAGAGAATGAGCTATTTCTAGTCCTCATATCCCTGCCTTTCATCTATTCATAAATATATAATAGAGTTTAATCTGTTCCAGGCACTATTCTAGGTTATAGAAATACAGTTATGAAATTGTGTAAATACTTCCATCATGATTTAGCAAGGGAAACAAATATTCAACAAATAATTGTAGAAATAATAGAAATTACAATCATAGTAAAAGAGTAAAGGATGAGTGTAAAGTTCTCCTAAAGGCTGCGCCTGGCATGGTCTGACTCGGAAGCACCATTTTTAAGCCTAGACTTGAAAAATGGTTGGTTAATATGTAGGAAATCATAAGAATCAAGTAGTGTAAGAAAACAGAAAAGGAATGCAAAGGCACCTAGCTGAGAAGAAATTTGACATGATACAAGAACAAAAAGACAGCATGACCAGAAAGCAGTGAAGAAAGCAGGAAGCAACTAGCCATCTGTCACAAGACCCAAGAGAATATTGTAAAGGATAAACAAAATAGAATTCAGGAATCCCAAAGATCCCCATAAAAGGGTCACATAAAAGGGATCCGAATCTGAGGAGATCAGAAACTGTTTGGGATTCTAGCAAATGGTTTGGAGTTTTGATCATGAATGGGAACCTGTGTCTGGGATAATACCCGGAGAGCACTGGCTTTCAGAGGGCCTGCCACCTTTGGAGAGCAAGAGTGAGGGGACACTGAAATGACATGGCACTGTGTACCGCTCTTTTGTTATTTATCACTTTTTAGAATAATTCTCACAACCAGGTTGTAAACGCACCTATTAAACTTCTGTGTGCCTAATGTGATGCTTTATTCCTGCTAGACATTCATATGATGCATTGTTTAATTCAAGTGAGCACTGCTACGGACACTTCATCCGGAACAACAGTCCTCTAACCCCATCTGATGCTTCATCTGAGGAGTCAGCAAGTCCAAAAAGACAAAAAGTAGATTGGTGATTTCCTAGGACTCAGGAGGAGTTGAGGGGAAATGGGAAGTGCTTTAGGGAACAGGTTTCTTTTTGGGGTGGTGAAAATTTTGAAAGTTGAACAACTTTGAATAGCAATGAGCAGTTTTTTTTGTTTTTAATTTTTTAATGTTTATTTTTGAGAGAGAAAGAGTCAGAGTGCGAGAAGGGGAGGGGCAGAGAGACAGGGAGACACAGAATCCGAAGCAGGCTCCAGGCTCTGCGATGTCAGCACGGAGCCTGATGCGGGGCTCAAACTCAGGAACCATGAGATCATGACCTGAGCTGAAGTCGGATGCTTAACCGACGGAGCCACCCAGGTGTCCCATCAATGAGCACTTTAAATGCATAAATGCATGGCATCTCAATAAAGCCGTTACACAAAAACAATGGGGAGAGCTGAGAGATTTGCCAGGGTAGTCTCTATGATGCATTATTATTTTACCAGTGAAGCTCCTAAAAGGCTTTTAGGGTCATGTAAGAACCAGGATGTGCCAGATTCCTGAACTCCACCAGGTTCTCCATTGAGCTGTTCTCTCGTGAACGTTATTACCTTCCTAGGCAGGATATGGTATCAAAAAATTAAGGAAAAAAAATGGCCTTACGTTCCATTCCTTTTAGAATCTTGGTAGGATATGTTATAGGGATTTTGAGAGTAGGGGTTGAACCTGAAAGCTTTGGGCATGGGAAGGAGGGAAAATACATGAGGGGGGATCCATAGATGACCTCAGATTACAACTGTCCTAAAGTTGTACATTAGTTGTGAATATGTGCTTTGTTGAATGACCATGGGAGAAAGACATTTATCATGGTCTCAGAGGAGTCTATTTTGTGTCACCCCTTAACCCTCTCCCCCAGAAGAATGCTTTAAAAATTTGAAACATAAAACACAATTTTTTAAAACAAAATACTACTGCCCACTTCAAAATTATTTTGTTTCACTGGTTGGAAGAGGAGAGGTGGAGGGGGGATGGAGGAGAAAATAGAGCAAGAAGACTAATTCCAAGTTTCTGAAAGGAGGGAGCGGCATCTCCTACGGCGTAATCTGAATTAGACTCTGTAGAGTAGGCAAGGCTGATGGAATATGCTTGTTCTCTCTTCTTTTTCTGTAATCATTTTAGGAGAGGGTATAGTTTACAGGAGTAAGCACCAACTCTGCTGAAGCAAATGAAATGAATGAGCAAGCCATATTTCATCTAAACACTGCAAATCAATGTTATCCCTCCTTACCCTCTCATTGAAGATGCCTGCCGCGTTAATGATTCATGGTGAACCATCAACTCAGTACAGTCACTCTGCGAGAACACCAAGGGTTTGCTTACACATAATTACTCAGAACTGAGTAGGAGGAAATCCCTGTCTCGGATCATGGGAGATAATGGAATTCCAACTAAGGATGCCTTGGCAAAGGAGAAGTACTTTCCCTTGGACCTTTGAAATCCTTAATGAGTTGAATCATGTCAAGTAACAAACTAAACAAGGATGAGAAACATCAGCTGGGTTTGGTCCAAAGTCTAGCCTGCTTAAGATTGGGCTTCCCCCATCATTGCTTAAACATTATACAGTTTTCTATCAGCCAAGCCTGTGGTTTCATTTCATTTTTTTTCTCTTAAATCAGATCTCAAAAGCCAGGCACTAGCGGATGGTAATTAGTAGGCATCGGTTGAAGTTTATTCTTGCCGTTCTTTCCAGGCATGCATAATTTTTGTGAAGAGAAAAGAAAATCCAATTATCCCCAAATCCAGCCAGTGTGGCTCATCTGCTCTTGTGTTAGATCTTTAGAAAGGGTTCTTAACAACTGAAAGGAAGGCATATGGTACTTGAGAACAGCATCTTGTAACCTTGTTTATAATATTAAGAAAAAAAGCCCAGTCATGGTGACCATTTACATCCCTCTTTGCAAAAATCCGGCACAAGAAATATTGATCCTATAAAAAATGTGACATAGAGCTAGTTCATATCATAAGGAATTTATTGGTGACTGTATTTCTAAGTTCCCTCTTACACTTTAAAGGATTCCCTTAAAAATGCTCAACTTGAAATTTTCCAGGAACACTTACACAATGCAAACTAAAAACATCTGATATGATATTAGGAAAACTCAGATTCTCCACATCAAGGAAGGTAAGAATTTCTACCTAATCTTGGCAAAAGTTGGGTCTGTGCCAAAATGTTTCAGTAAATTATCTCACTATTGAAATTATTTCTTGAAATGTTAGTTTTGGAAACTTCATTGATCTTTGAGTCCCTGCAAATACGTGAATATTACAAAAGTAAATGAAATTTTTGGTAATAAAATATACTCATTATTTGGATTAAAATTGGTTAGGTCATATTTTTCTTCTGTAAATATGTATCTCTAAGGAATAAACATGACATTTAAAACAAATCATACCCAAACTGCTTTTTGTGTTTTTTGCTCAAGAAAATTTTCTTATTGCAAGTGAAAACTTAAAAGAGAAACTAATTAAGAAAACAAAGTTTACATTTATAAATGAACCTATACTGAACTCCTTTGGTAAAGGCATTGTACAAAAACACATTGGGTATATACTTTTTTTCCCATTTTTTTCTTCAGCTAAGAAAGCAGAAGAGAGGATTTACTATACACGTGTTACATTTAGCCACAAATGAAAACAGAATTAGTCCCAAAAATCACAGGGGCAGAGCAAAGGACCAAAAGGGACTGTTTTGATATAAGCAAGGCAAGTCTCTCAAAGGTGGTCATTGTGATCAGATGGCAATGAATGTTCTAGATCCATTGAATCAAGTTCTAGAAAGTAGGCATGCAGTCCAACAACTGGAACTAGTGCCCCTGGCCTCTGGCTTTCCTTATTTCTGCTCCTGTGGCTCCATGCGTGCACAAGCTAGTGATTTCCTTGGACCTCTGCCTCATCTTTCTTCTTTTATGCTTCAGCCTGTGTATTTACTTCTTCCTCCAGTGGACTCCCATGGAACAGAAATTTCCAAGAAGATGGCACTAAGGCCAAGAATATAATCATTCTCATTACCTACCTTGTTTCTGAAGAGACATACTGCTGTGTTCTGAATGCTTTGTGTCATAGATTTGCAGAAGGACAACTCCCAAGAGGGTAAGACTCTCTTTACCTCCAGGGAGTTTGTACTAAATGTGCCTCAAGACATTAATGCAGACACAATTCTCCAATTATGCAAAAAAAATTTTTTTCTTGTCTGGATGACAGTTTGATCATCCATGTTTCTGCGAAAGGACCTGTAACAAACTGTGGAGCAGAAAAGTGGATAAGGCACAATCTCTGTTTTCAGGAACTCACAGTGTAGGGTGGAATGTTAACAAATATGTAAAATAACATAATGTAGTAAGGGCATTTGAGATTTAATTCAGAAAAGTATTTATTTAAGGGAATAACATAGTCAGAAGACGTAAGAGCTGATTGGAATCTTGAAGGATAAGTAGGAGTCTACCATAAAGATTTGAAGTTTGTCTGGTAAGTTTATTAATGTATATTGTAGACCTTCGAAAATATTTGTTGAAGTTTGTCTGGTAAGTTTATTAATGTATATTGTAGACCTTCGAAAATATTTGTTGAAGTTTGTCTGGTAAGTTTATGAATGTATATTGTAGACCTTAGAAAATATTTATTAAAGGAAAGAGGTAACTAAATGCTAAGCTACTTATTTTTTTTGACACATTTGTCTTTCCCAGTTTTTACAACAGCCTTATAAAGTGCATAAAGCTATTAACACTTTATGAATAAAATACAGGCCCAAAGGAAGTTGATCCAGTGAACAAAAGACTTGAAACCACATGCATCCATTCCTCTAACTCTAAGGCCTTTGTTCTTTCTCTGTCTTCCTATTTCTTCACCATTCTTCTGAAATTCCTGACTGCTCCTATCACAAAATGGACTCAGAATAGATATTCAGCAATAATTATTTACTGATAAAGAGAAGCTACAGCTTTGATGGCAAAGTTTTAATATGCATTTACCAAACACTCCCACAGCCTCTAAACCTGGTCTCTTTCCATCTTCAATTTGGCCTTTTCCCTGCCTTAACACTTCCTCGGTCAGGGCCAAACAGCTTGCTGGTGTGAGCAAGCAGCCAGTAGTGTCCAGTGCTGATGATCTCACTCCTGAGCCACTGTCGGAGGAGGGTCAGGAGGGGAGGAAGAGGAGAAGACAAGTCCAGAGCCCTCTAGGAATTCCTCCAAGCCACTTATCTCTTAGGCAAGTACCACTGATGATTCTACAAGTTTCCTTTACAGACTGTTTGGTTGCCCGAGTCTCTTCAATTACTCTCTTCCAGAAGGAACAGAAAATCTTATATTCACTGTCAAGATTCCCCAGATCCTTAAACTTTAGCACATGCCAGGTAGTCTAAAGGCAAGTAGTGAGTGGGAGAATTGCTCTGCCTTGAATTCTCACTTCCCTTTCAAAGATATTCCTAGAATGTTCCATGGACCCCTTGTGCCTGGAGTGATGACAGGACATTCCTGGGTGGGCTGGTATATTTCACATAATGTGTTCTCCATGAATGTGCTTTCCATGAATGACTCAGGCAAGGGTAAGCTGCATAGAATTCTGGTGCAGAGAAAGAAATAAAGCTGTAGTCTACTTAAGCATGAGTGTAGTCACTTTGAGCACGCTGAGTAACGTCCTGGAGGGGACTAGTCCAAGAAGAAGCCAAGGAGTACGAGTCAGGCTCTCCATATGCCAACATAGATGAAACAAGTATGGCTAGGTGACTTAACTTCTTTGGGGCTTAGTTTCTAATCTGTGAAGCAGAAAAATTAATGTCCATTCTGTCTGTTTAATGGTAGTGGTGGGAAAGATCAGGTGCAAAATCAGGCTGACCATTATTTTTTAAATGTAGTATTATTTATTAAAAGAGTAATACAGTAATTAGCAATGGTGCCTGAAGAAAAAGAAAAGATTGTTCAACCCACATTTAGTGTCTGGTGCTAGGGATAGGGTAGTAAACAGATAATGTTCTTGCCCTCCAGAACTCACATGGTAATTTAGGAGACAGACACTAAATAATTAATTGCACATTTAATTGTACAATTAAAATTGTGATAAGTTCCACAAAAGAGAATTATGGAATTAAAAAAGAATATACAAGAATAGAAGATTTAGTCCAATCTCAAAAAAGACTGGGAGTGGCATTTCAGTTGAATTAGGAGAGACAAAGGTAAAGGACGAAGTGGCAAAGGTGTGCGAGATGCTTGTCTTTCCAAAGAGGAGATGTTTATTCAAAGGTTCATGAGGCAGCAAGCACAAGGCAGGAATTTAGCATTGAAAGCAGGCCTTTGGGGCTAGAATAATAACAACAACGGGAAATGCAAGGGGTGGGGGAGGGGAGTGGTTCTAGATAAGGCTGAACCAGCTCCTACTGGGCCTTCTGGGCCCTGGTAAGAATTTGGAATGTTTATCTTTAGAAAAATGGGCAGCCTTTACAAACTAGCAGGTCAGAGAAACTACTGCAAATCATTTTTCTGATAAGAGGTTAATTTCCAAAATACATAAGGA
Source organism: Hyaena hyaena (assembly GCF_003009895.1). Taxonomy (NCBI): domain Eukaryota; kingdom Metazoa; phylum Chordata; class Mammalia; order Carnivora; family Hyaenidae; genus Hyaena; species Hyaena hyaena. The sequence continues at coordinate 687,001 of NW_024081159.1, forward strand.
ATTCCTATAACTCAATAGTAAGAAAACTAATAACCCAATTAAAAACTAGACTCTAGGGGCATCTGGGTTATTCATTTGGTTGAGCATCCGACTTGGGCTCTGGTTATGATATCACAGTATGTGAGTTAGAGCCCCGCATAGGCTCTGGGCTGACAGCTCAGGGCCTGGAGCCTGCTTCAGATTCTGTGTCTCCCTCTCTCTCTCTCTGCTCCTCCCCAGCTGTGCTCTCTCTCTCTCAAAAATAAATAAACTTAAAAAATAAAAATAAAAAAATAGACTTTATATAGATCTTTCTCCAAAGAAGACATACAAATAACCAATAGGTACATGGAAAGATGTTCAATGCCCCTAATTATCAGGAAATGCAAATCAAAACCACAATGAGCTATCACTCCACACCTGTTCTGATGGCCTTTACTAAAAAAGCAAAGATAACAAGTGTTGGCAATGCTGTGGAGAATTGCGAACTCCAGTACACCGTTGGCAGGAATGTAGTGTGGCCGCTACGGAGAACAGTATGGAGGTGACTCAAAAAAATAAAAATAAAACTATCATATGATCCAGCAATCCCATTCCTGCACATTTACCCAAAAGAATTGAAATCAGGATCTTGAAGAGATAATAGCCCCCTCATACTCTGTGCAGCACTATTCATAATAGTCAAGGTGTAGAGACAACCTGACTGTTCACAAATGGATAGATAAACTGTGGTATATGAATACAACGGAACATTATTCAGTCTTATAAGAGAAGGAAGTCCTGCAATACGTGGCACACGGACAAACCTTGATGACGTTACGTTGCGTGAACTAAGCCAGTCACAGAAAGACAAGTACTGCATGGTTCCACCTACACGAGGAATGTAAAGTGGTGAAACATACAGGAGTACAGAACAGAATGATGGTTCCAGGGGGTAAAAGGAAGAGGAAATGGAAGTTGTTCTTCAATGGATATAACATTTTAGTTACACAAGGCGAATAAATTCTAGGCATCTGCTGTACAACCCAGTGCCTGTACAGACGGTCCCTAACTTAGGATGGCTCGACTCACGGTTTTTCGGCTTTATGATGTGAAAGTAATACACTTTCTTTGAATTTGGATCTTTCCCAGGCTGTGGTATGGTCCTCTCTCATGATGCTGGGCAGTGGCAGCGAGCCAAAGCTCCCAGTCAGCTACGAGATCATGAGGGTAAACAATGCATATACTTACAACCATTCTGTCCATACAGCCATTCTGCTTGTCACTTTCAGGATAGTCTTCAATAAATTCCTTGAGATATTCAATACTTTATTATCAAATTGTCTTTGAGTTAGACAATTTTCCCCAACTGTAAACTAAAGTAAGTGTTTTGAGCATGTTTAAGGTAGGCTAAGCAAAGGTATGATGCTTGGTAGATTAAGCATATTAAATAAATTTTCAATATAGAATATTTTTAACTTGCAATGGGTTTATCAGCTGTAACCTAATCACAAGCCAAGAAAGGACTATAGTTAACAGTACTATATTGTACACTTACAAATTTGTTAAGAGGGTAGATCTCATGCTAGGTGTTCTTGCCACAATCCCTTTTTTTTGTAATTAAAAAAATTATAAGTGTATTTATTTTGAGACAGAAACAGTGTGAGAGGGGGGAGAGGCAAAGAGACAGACACAGAGACAGAGACTCCCAAGCAGGCTCCTCACTGTCAGCATAGAGTACTATGCAGGCTCGACACCATGATCCATGGGATCATGACCTGAGCTGAAACCAAGATTCAGACGCTTAACCGACTGGCCACCCAGGCACCCAACCACAATACAATTTAAAAAAGAAAACAGAAAAATGGAGAATCTTTAAAGGATTTAGTGAGAATGTCATGATCATTTTTTGTTTTAACTACAGGAATGCACAGTGGAGAAGACATTAGTGCAGTGTAAGCATGAATGAAGGGATACCAGAAAGGATATTTGAAAACAGAGTCCCCTGGTTCCTTCTTGCTGTGCCACAGGAGACTCAGGGTCCCATTCTGGAGACTTTTTTGGGCTTGCCGTCTTGAGTAGAGTCTGAAATGTTTGTCCTGTTATACACAGACCACCAGACTTAACTTTCCTATATTCTATTCCTTCCAAATCTCTGTATAACAAAGAAAACATGATGACTCTTTGATATGATGTTGATGGACAGTAAGCTAACTCAAGTCATGCAGCTATATTCTAACAGTGCTCTATCTTTTCTGTTTGTCACATATTTATTGAGTGAATATAATCTAATTATAGAAAAAGGGGAAAGATTTATACACTCTGAAAAGAAACTAGAGTTTCAAATATAATCTAATTATAGAAACAAGCTAAAGATAACTAAATAGATGCCACATAGATAGATACATCACATCAATTCATTTACTTTCAGCTATAAGAAACAGAAATCCCACACGAGAAGTCTTGAGGCAGGGGGCTCCGGGCTGGTTAACTGTCAGTTCATCATCATTTGAAGGTCCTATTAGTTTCCTTTTTCCACTCTGAGGTCTTCAATATTTGGCAAGCTATCCTGATGACCATGAGCAAATTTAGCACTCTTACAATAACACCCTATGGTCTAGAGCCAGCAAAAAGGTTTATCTCTTCCAGATGTATATCTTCCAGAGTTAAGAAATCTTTCTCAGGAGCTCCCCCACCCCACCCGCAGCTGACTTTATTCCTGTCTCAGACTAAGTCATTCACAGAAGAATGAAATTATTCTGAATTTCAATTTATTAGCTTAATTATCTTCAACTTATTAAAATTCTCATCCTGGCACCGGAATTGAAGGCAGCCCTTCCCAAAGCAAGAGGCACTGGAGGGTCCCTAGATACAATTAGGATCTGTTATTCAGGAAAAAGGTGAAGTGGCTGCTGGAGGTTAAGACATCAGTAGCGTGTGTCTCACAAATGAAAATTAAAGGTAAATCACACAACAGTTGGGGATCTCAAGGTTTAGTCTTCAGACCTGCAGCATTAGCATTGCCTGTGAGCATGTTAGAAATGAATGTTCTGCGGCCTTCTTCAGAATCCACTTAATCAGAATGCCTGGCGGTGGGCCCAGAAATCTGTGTTTTAAAAAACTTATCAGGTGCAGGGCACCTGGGTGGCTCAGTTAAGCATCCAACTCTTGGTTTGGGTTCAGGTTATGATCTCATGGTTCATGGGTTCAAGCCCTGCATCAAGCTTGGTCCTGCTGGCACAGGGCCTGCTGGGGATTCTCTCTCTCATTCCTTCTCTCTCTGTCCCTCCCCTGCTCTCTCTCTCTCTCAAAAATAAGTAAAAAAATAATAATAAGTGAACTAATAAAATAAAATAAAATAAAATAAAATAAAATAAAATAAAATAAAAATGTTTACCAGGTGATTGGGATGCACAGCAAAGTTTGAGAACACGGTTCTAGAGTTGGAGAACATACTAGAAGCTTGAATGCCACCAAGGAGGTTTTTGAAAATATGGGCCGGGCTGTGGGAGAGAAATCAGGCCTGGGAAATTGGACAGACCAATTAAAACACCAGCCTTGCATCATGCCTAGCAAAGGGGACATTTTGCAAGGAAGCCACTTACCATCATCTAAATCATATTACTTTCCTCAACTGCCAACATAATGCATTCTGACTGCCAGAGTAAGACAACAGTGGGAACACATGAAGGAGTTTAAGTTTAGAATTGAAATTGATAGTGAATTCTGGACCATAAATATGGAAATAAAGACACAGAATGCCTGGATGACATGCTATTTTATAGATCCAGAATAACAATGATAGATTCTCTGGACATTCCCAGAATGCTGATCAGAGAAGAACACTTGATATAGTTACAAACGGTCAGTAAATAAATCTATACAGAAATATATTCTAAGTGACAAATACTTTTGTGAAGCAGAATTATGGGGAAGTGGACAGATTTTTTGCATTTTCTTTATTTGTAGGAGTAAATGTGGGAGCCACCTACCTGCTACAGATGTTCAAAGGAACACTCAAATGTGGTTGTTAAATATGAAGTGTGGGAAATAATAGCACACAGTTACTGTCATGAATACTATCTAAAGCAGGTCCTACGGAAAAGGATTCCAAGGACTTCTGCTACCTTGGCACATCACAATGTCATGGCCACTGAATCCAATGACAAAAGATGGGCTTAGAACAGAGGGAAAGGGAAAGACAGTTCACAAGGGGACTGTTAATACTTCTGAGGTAAAAGAGAAAAACTGGCTAGGCTTTACACAGTAAGAATAATTACTGCCAACAAATGCCTTGGCTAGCCTCAACCTTATTCAAAATGTACTGTACAAAACTGCATTTTACTTTTTTTTTTTTAAATAGGTGATGTGGATTAAGGAGGTCACTTTTTTTTTTTAAGTTTATTTATTTTAAGAGAGAGAGAGAGAGAGCACAAGAAGAAATGGGCAGAAAGAGAGAGACTCTCAAGTAGGCTCTGCACTACCAGTGCGGAGCAGGGGTTGAAACTCACAAGTCATGATATCATGACTCAAGCCAAGATCAAGAATCAAATGCTAAACCAACTGAGCCACCCAGGGGCCCATATTGCATATTACTTGCTGTCTTCTTTAGGTCTCTTCTTAAACAGTGTTCTCGAGTTGCCGTCTGCATCAGAATCAGCCAGAGGGATTGGAACAAAAGCACAGCTTCTGATTCAGTGGTCTGTTAAGTGGCTTGAGAATTTGTGTTCCTAACAAAGTGGAAATGCTGGCAGTTCAGGACCACACATTGAAAATCACTTACGTACTATGTGAGGTTTCTGAAGTTAAACTATTTTTTGGTATTTTACACTTTTCCTCTGACAACACCCCTACTCCCTCAAGCACCCTAAGAACTAGAATCCTGAGATTATTGGTGGCTGAAGACAGAGGGTACAACACTGATCCTGTGCTCCTCTTGCCGAACACCTGGTACACTTACAACCCGGGAAACGTTGGGAAAGAAACCCCACAGGTGTGACAATTCTTTGTTTCCCTGAGGAATGAGAGCTTCTTTAAGATTCAAGTTAGAGGGGCGCCCAGGTGGCTTAGTCAGTTAAGTGTCTGACTTTCGCTTAGGTCATGATCTCGCGGTTCGTGGGTTCGAGCCCCGTGTCGGGCTCTGTGCTGACTGCCAGCTCAGAGCCTGGAGCCTGTTTCAGTCTGTGACTCCCTCTCTCTCTGACCCTCCCCTGCTCATGCTGTCTCTCTCTCTCTCTCTCTCCTAGAAATAAATAAAAATATTAAAAAAAAAAAAAGATTCAAGTTAGAATATTATTCTAGGAAGAATATTCTAGGAAGCAAATAAGAAAAGTCAAGCCCCATCACTGAAAATGACTGTTGATAGTTTCAGAAAATAGCATTGTGACTCTAACAGAGACTGTTATATGAATATATATATTCACATATATATAATATATATGAATAATATATATATATAACCACTGGATATATGAAGTCCTAGAAATTAAATTGACCAAAAAATATGAGATTTGGAACAAGCCATGAGACATAAGTTTATCATTATTTTAAAAATGATGCTCAATTTTACCAAGATGCTGAAGCTGGACTAAGTGAAAAAATGGTGACCAGGATACAAGTTATAGACATTTTTTTAAGTTGTGACTCTGACGTTCTAAATTTGAAAAAAAAAGTAGTTCAAGAACTATATAAGTGAGGATTAGAATTGCAGAGCAACCGTTTTTAAATGTATATACTTTTTTAAAGTAAATTTTTATTCCAAATATAAAAGATAATTATAGAATTTTTGGAAAATTTAGAAAATGTGACTAAAATTTACCCATAGTCTCAGTATAAATACAAGTATTAATATTTTTCTATATTTTAGTCTTTTTTCTAAGCAACACTTTTATATAATTTTGATACATAATGATACAAGTTTTGAAGTGCAGTTTCCTAAATATTATATCATGAATGTTTTTCTATTATTATAGATAATTAGCATATTTAGTGTCTACATACATATTCATAGGGCAGATGTATCACACTTTATTTAAATGTCTTTGATTGTCAAACATTCTGTTTCCCCTTCTTCCTTCTTTTCTAAATATTACTACAGTAAGTACCTTTGTACATAAATTTTTCTGTATTTAATATAATTTTTTTGTCTCAGGCTTGGAATGTTAAACAACTCTTTCTACATATTGTCAAATTGTTTTCCAGAGACCATAACATTTCTCTCTCCTACTGGCAATGTACTATGTCCAGTATTGAGTACCCTAAAAAATTTTTTTAATGTTTTATTTATTTCTGAGAGAGAGAGAGAGAGAGAGAGAGAGAGCGTGAGCAGGGGAAGGATAGAGACAGAGGGAGATACAGAATCTGAAACAGGCTCCAGGCTCTGAGCTGGCAGTCAGCACAGAGCCCGACGCAGGGCTCGAACCCATGAACCGTGAGATCATGACCTGAACCGAAGTCAGAGGCTTAACCAACTGAGCCACCCAGACGTCCCTACCCTAAAATTTTTCATCACTGCCAATTTGATAAATAAAAAACTATATCTTGCTTTTGTTTTGATTTGCATTTAATTGTTTACTAATGAATTAAATATTTTTTTCATGTTTGTTAAAGAGATACATTTTCTCTGGTATACATTTCCTTCTGACATTTAATAGTTAACTTTCAATTCAGATATTTATTCATGAGAAAATATGAGTATAGGTTTTAGAGAATAAAATAAAACCCGAAACATAAAACATTTTAGTTGGTGTTAGAGAACCAAGTGTTATATACAGAATAAGTCAGAGTTTTAAATTTTCATCTTTGAAGCTTGGATCTGTACAGTGTTTGAGAGAAATAATTTCAAAGTAAGACAATTATCACATTAGGATAAGTAAACTTCACTGCACTGAAATCTTTCTTAGCGTAAGCACAACATCAAAGAGTGGCAAGTTTAAAGACTGCCACCCTTAAAAGGAAGAAATATGCTGGACATTAAATGGTTAAGGTTCTTTCCGTACACAAGTAGAAAAGGGTATGTGTTCAGTGACAAAATCCTAAATAACTGCTCCATCGTTTCCCAAACCCTTTACCAGCCACAAGAATGAATACATCTACCAGTCCACACTATCAAACGTTGCCTGGAAGAAAGCAAGCTTGTTGATCATAAGTTTTCAAATTTCCTCTGCCTGGGGCGAGGTGACTGGTGGGTGTCAAAAAGGCCAACACAACACCTGGATGTAAACTGCATCTGGAAACCTTTTTTGAAAATTCATCCTTTGGAGGAAATACTGAGTTTTGGTCAATGAGGCCATTGATCTCTGGGGCTATTGACAAAGGCCATAAATGTATGCCCATTATTTTTGTTCTGTCAACAGCCTTTGACATTTCTATTTGGCCCATCATAGATCAGTCACGGGGAAATATGTGACTTCCTCTCCTTAAGTTCAGGAACACAAAATGTCTCATAAATTGAATTTTTCACAAGTTGGTCCTTTGCTATTCTTCCTCAAGAAGTGTGGCATAGTTAATGCTACACATACGTGCCTATATTTCGTGAGGGTTTTTTTTTTTTTTTCCTGTTTTTAATAAGATGCCATGATGATGTTTTATTAAAATCCTGTTTGATTTAGATTAGAAGAATTTCATGTACTTTAGGAAAATACAATTTTAAACAACACATCATGCACACCAAACTTTAATGTCCAGCTACTGAAATCTATTTTATTTGCATCAATGTACTTGTATTAATGTAGCTATTCTCTCAGAAAAGTGACAACAGCATTGGTAAGAAGAAAACAATTCATAAAAAATACAAAGCCAAAACCTAGTCTCTAACAGTTAAGTTTCTATGTTCAGTGTAGAAGTGTGTGTGTAGCTACCCTAACATTTCTGTCTCCTTGTCCTGAATGTCAGGTAGAGGGTATATAAATAATTTAAGTGATAAACTCCCACTTTCTCATATCTCCTTTGGTCACGCCTTCTGCCAGCTCTCTGTACACTGTTTATTGTCTCCAGGGAAATCATAGCAGCTTTGGTTTCTAAAAGTGCATACAGTTCAAGAAGTAGTTCTTTACCAAGGGCAAAGGCACCAGGGCCATTTGGCAAGGTCTGGAGACAATTTTCAATTTTCACAATTGGAAGTGCTTCTGACATCTGGTGAGTCGAGGCCAGGGATATTGCTAAACATCCTACAGCAAGCAGGAGAGCTCCCACAACAATGCAGCATCCAGTCCCAACCATCAACAGGGCCAAAGTTAAGAAACCCTTGCTCTTGAGCAGTAGTGACAACTCTGTGTGAGGACAAAATAAGTGGGAGGAAAAATTGTAAGACAGTTGACCTCTCTTCTGCTATAGTCTAGAAAATGATTCATTTGGGTGGGAAGGGGGACAGGATTGAGGGAGGAGGCAAGGTGAACAGAGGTAGCCTTGGGATCACAAAGAGAAAGGCATTCCCTCTACCTTCATTCTGTGACCCCCAGGTTGGGGCCTCAGGAAGAGAGGGGATGGCTGTGTGTTCTGTGTAGGCAGATGGGACTACAAAGAAATGATGATTCTTATCCTGTACGGGCTGATGACTGAAGACGAGAAGAGACGATGGATACCTTAGCAAAGACACCCATACTTAGCACTTCTCTCATGCCCCTAGAGCAAAGATAACACCCCTGAAGAAAAGGGGTAGCCCACACTAACCAGCCAGGGTGGGGAGACTGTACAATGAAATAAATTTGATTTTTGTTGTTGTTGTTGTTAACTGTAAAACTTGCATGTCACACACTGTGGTCTGGGGTTAGTTGCTATAAGTAGAAGTTCTATCCTAAAATACTCAGACGGATTGTAAATATATTTACATAAGTCTGTCTCAACTAATTCAATGAAAAGAAATCCTCTTTTTTTTGTTTTGTTGCATTGAATTAGAACAGGTTATTGCTAACCTTTCAACATGATATGGGTATTTGATTCTTAATCCTCACCCATTCTATCACCAACAGTGTTTTAGAATTTTGCTCCATGTTTGTGTATCAGGCCCAGTGACACAACTGAGGACAATTTGGTAGGTTTAAAACCAGGACTAACATAGTATAAACTAGCTGATGGCTCAAACCCATTTCGAACGTTGAATTGCTATAACCTTAAGGAGACTTTAGTTTCTAAAAACAAAAACCAAAAAAAATCATCTGGTGCAAGAGGGACAGTTTTCGGGTATTTGATCTGGCTAGTCTTAAAAAAAAAAAAAGAAAGAAAAAACACATGATTATGTAACAGCCTGTGACAGACACCTCTGTTAACTAAAGCCAGTGTTATCTTTCAAGGGGTCACAGTTCTATTGATTTGAATCCTAACCCAGAAACCTAGAAAATTCACCCAACTATTCATCAAGAATTCTGGATACCATTATCAAAGGAAAAGGACACGTGTTGGCAGAGGACTCACCACCATCTGCTGCCAGCCCCGGCAACAATCCAATGTTTGTATGCCGACCCCGAGCCAGAGGAAGGCTTTGTTCCTATAGGACATCTACTACATTGTCCCCTCTGGGTGTGAGTTGCTCTTCTCCCCCTTCCAGTGGCCAATCTGTTTATTTGCTTTCTCCAGATCATTTGGTGTCCTTATCTCATGGGAGACTAGATGTTACGAAGAGAACCTGGAAATTCTCTTCCTCAGGGAAAGCAGTTATTTATTAGGCAATCCTTAATATTCTATTCATCTGCCATAGTAGCGTGTTGACCTGGAGATAATGGACACTGACACCCACTCTACTTTGCTTCCAACAAATCTACATCTGGATAGGATATCCATCCCTAGAGCATCACCGCTTAGAGCAAACTCTTCATTTACATTGATAATGCCTCCATTTACTTCTTGAGGCTCTGGGACACATTATACAAACTGAATAAATAAACACATTACCCTGACATAAAGTCATGCCATGGATTCCAGAAATAACAAGTTCAGTCAGAGCTCAAAGCTACATAAAAGCATTTCTAAAGTATAAGTCAATCTCCTCTCCACTGATTATATTTTGTCTTCCTACACAATCTGGAATTACTGGAAATATGCCATTTTTTCTTCCTCTATTGGGTTATCTAGAAGTTGCTTAAATGTTTATTCTGGAACCTCATTCCTATTGTTGACATATAGAAGGAAAATAGATTAAAGTGATTCCAGAACTGCAGACAACTTTATCTAGCATTACCTTTGACCCTTACTGAAATCTTCTACCCAGTCGGGACTCACCATTATTTTATAAAACTGGTATCATTGTAAAATGTTATTCATAGAGGAAGAGAAATTTAGGAGGCCTTTAAATAGATGATCAGGAGAAATGCCATGGCATAAAAGAGGAGATGTGTTGAACAGAGGCTTCACAATTGTCTCCATATTTGTGAAAGTTTATTACAAATAAGATACTAATATTATCCTTCTTCTATGAAGAAAACACTTGGGAGAGTGGGAGAAAGCCAAATTTATCAGTAAGGAAAAATAATGCCAGTAGTAAAGACTGTAGGCAGCTTGATGCCATGGAAGAATGGGAAACAGACCCATCTTGGGAGGTGTGTCTTCTTGGGCAGGTTTCATGACAACTCCCTTCATGGTAGTTGACAATTTCCTAGGTTACTGCATAAGAAATCTCCTGAGTGGAACTTCCTTGTTCACTACCTTTCAGGCCCCATCAGAGGTGGGCATTGGAGAAGGTGTCCTTTTTGCACCTTCACAGCCTTTGTAGCCTGCCTCTTGCTGGTACTGGTTTAAGGGCAAGCAAATGCTTTGGGGACTGAACAGAATTTTGAGTCTTTAGAAGTCTAGTTTCTTCAAAAATCTAATGGGCTTCCAGTTTATTTGCTTCTGGTCAGTTGCATGTGGCAATAGCCACAGATAGAAGTCTTGTAGAGCCAGAGTTTTAAGACCAAAGACACACAGGTCTTTTACTTACTGACTGTGGGCTCTGCCCATCTCCCTTCTCTCATGTTTCAGGCTGGCTCTCTTAAAGCCTTTTTGAAACAAAGAACTGGGGTAGGAGACAACACTCTTCATCTGATCTTTGCCACTGCGCTGGCTCCCATTGTCTGGCAGAGAACGATTAACTGCAGGTGCTTGGGAAAGACTCAGAGACACCATCTTATCTTCTGCCATGTCGGCCCTATTTGCAGTCTTAACTTAGAACTGCTTCAGTCTGGGGTACAGTAGCAATTAGTTTTTTCAATCCCATAAAGCCCAAACTATTGACTCTTTAGTGTGGCAGTTAGGAACTTAAACTTTGAATCCAGATTGCCTACTTCAAATAGATTCCTCACTTGTAAGATGTGCAACTGGCAAGTTACTTAACTTCTTCGGTTCTCATCTGTAAAAAAGGGGTAAAACTATTATGGACTTTATTGTCAGAGGCCTGATTTACTTAGAGCATATAAAGCAGTAGGATGGTGCCTGGCACACTGTAGGCACCATGTATGTGTAGTTAGTATTACTTACTAATTTAAGACAGCTTAAATTAGTTGACTCTTGGCCAACTTGTATTGCAGGATGCAGTCAGCTATCAGACTGATTAGCTCACACCTCTGCTAAAGAAGCAAGCAGGAACAAACCTAAGATAATATACTGGATCTTTCCTACAATTCCCCCTAATGCTGCAGCCATAGCACTCACTCTGCTTTCCAAGATGTCATAGTAATTGTTTTAGCAAATGTGTTGCCACAGAATAAAGAGAGTTTTATTGGCTGTCTCAGCCCTTAGCGTCTACATTTTAGGTTTTGCATGGCCAACACTCTGAGGCATCAAGTCCTGCTTTACTTAGGATTTACATTTGTAAATATGTACCTCAAATACTTGTACCTAAAGTCTGGATTGAGGTAGTTTAGGGATGGTATGGTGATTCCATAGTCAGATCTGTGGCACCTGTTGCTTCCTGTTTTCCTTACCACCACCGCTACAATGCTTCCTTATCCTCACTGTTCAAGATGAATTGCCAGCCACCACACCCATCTCTAAGCAGCAAAAAGGAAGAAGATGGATGGTATGTTCTGGAAGTTGAACATACATATCCCGAGCTTGTCACAGGGCCACACCTAGCAAGGGAGATTGGAACATGTAGGGTTGTCTCTAGTGTCAGTGTGTCAAACTCCAAATCAGGCTTTGTATTATCACAGGAAAGAGTGAGAACAAACCCTGTGGAGACAGACAGAAGCCTCTGCCACATTTACTATAAAGAATTGTTTCTCCAGCTGAACACATTGTCTACTTAAAATAATGCATAGCATGTGACCCATTCATTTCATTTCTCTTCACTCTCTACTATAAGAAAAAGTAAAACCAATGGGTACTTACATATTCAATAAGAAAGTAAAACCCAATAGCTTCTATCAAATGGCAATTCTACCCTGGAATAGCTTATGGTTTTCCCTTAAGATATAACTGCATTTCCTAAAATTGGAATTAACTTGTATTTGTATTTTTTTTTTTTTTTGAAAATAAGGACCAAACTACTTTCATGTTTATGTAACATATGGTTGGTAAAAACACCTGTTTCAGCCCCTATATGTTTGCCAAACTTGCATACAGCAAAATTATATTTTTAGAAGTTTTAGTGACCAAAATATATGGATTGAAATGAAAGACAAGATATCCTACTATATATGAACATTTAGAGTGAGTGTGAAAGGTTGAACATCTTCCATTAATTTTTGTTCACTTTTTCTCTTTCAGTTTATCTTCATGAGTCAAAAAGATAATTGAATAAGCAAAGAAACAATGTTTAGAGTTTTATAAATGCCACAAAACTTCAAATTAGAAAAAAATGACAATGAGCTAAAGGAGAATAAGCAATATATAAATGACTTGTTTTCTTTCTTCATTAACCAACATTGCTGTATCTGAGCCTAAGCTTTTTTTTCCCCCCTTTTTGGTTGGTTGGTTTTGTTTGGTTTTGTTTTGGGTGATGTTCAGCATTTTGTGTCCTGATAGGAATTTTAATGAATGTAAAACAAAAGCACTGGTACCAAGCTGAGCCCAGTGGATGAATCAGGTAGGCGTGTGTATTCACAGCACTGATTACTGACAATTTTCTTGTGCCATTGTGGTCCAAATTTCGGTCAATCAGACATGTCACCAGAGAAGCATATTTTTTTAAAAGATCCTGGACATTTCAAAGAATACGTACATTGCAGGGATGGAATTGAAATGAAATTTACAAGGCCATTAAGCAATTCTGAAACATTCTGCAGAGTTCCTGAGAGAGGATCTGCTTTGGACAGTAACGTTTAGACGTGCCACTGGGGACAAGATGCTTCTCTGCAGCCATGAGCCATTAACCACTTCCTTTCGCAGTCAGTCCAGTTCACAAAGAGAGTAACAGACTTTATTTTCCCCCTCACCTTTACAATACTAATGTGGGCAACAGGTATCCAGAGTTTAACATGTAACACACTTTACAGCAACAACAAAAAGAATTCCTGTAAGTTCCCACAGGGCAGAAAAGAGACATGATCCATTTGGATTGCTTGATATTTATGTCCTACTTAACCTTGTCCAGAAAGGATTCAAGGCAATTTACTTAAACTTTTGATTTAACTCACGGCCCCTACCCCCATGTTAAGGGGACTTCGATACTTGAGTAACCTTTTCCGGGTCTCTTTTTTGCAAAGTCTAAAACTGGGATAAAACCTCCTTAGCATATGCTTTAAAATTCTTCAAAGGTCCATGATGCCTAGGTGGCTCAGTCAGTTAAGTGTCAGGCTCTTGATTTATGCTCAGGGCGTGATCTCACAGTTTGGGAGTTCAAGCCCTGCTTTAGGCTCTGTACTAGCAGCACAAAGCCTGCCTGGGATTCTGTCTCCCTCTCTGTCTGCCTCTCCCCACCTTGCTCTCTATCTCTCTTTCAAAATAAATAAAAATTTTTAAAAAATTATCCAAAGGTTCTCCAGCCTCCGCTGTCAAGTTCTTTAACATGGCATAGAAGCCCTTTGGGCTTTCACCGATTCCTGTCACTAAAGTTTCACATTTACCCAGATGGCATATGACTTAGCCAGATGCAATTTAATTAAACTACTTTTTATTTCCTTTATTCTCCTCATACATTTTATTTTATTTTATTTTATTTTATTTTATTTTATTTTCTTAAATAGTTTATTGTCAAGTTGGTTTCCATACAACACACAGTGCTCATCCCAACAAGTGCCCTCCTTTGTGCCCATCACCCCCCTTCCCCTCTCCCCGACCCCCATCAGCCCTCAGTTTGTTCTCAGCATTCAAGAGTCTCATGGTTTGCCTCCTTCTCCCCAACTATTTTTCCCCTTTTTCTCTCCCATGGTCCTCTACTTTCAAAAACATTTTAATGGAAAGAAAGCAGATCCACATGAAAATAAAGCTTAAATGATGACCAAATGGGTTATTTAAGGTATTGGCTACTTGTGCATTGTTTTGCTACTCTGTGTGTGTATAAAGTATTGGTGTCAATTCTTAGAACCATTACTGCTTTTTAATTTATAATTCATTTTGTCTTAGACTGCCATACAGAAAAAATTTGGAATAGCATAAATGTCTGTCAAATGGTGGTTTGCTTAAATTATAGTAGGTTATAATGTAGCACACATGGTATGATCTAATTTTTAAAAAAATCAGTAGTATGTAATATATAGAAATCATATAAAAGGATATGGAAAATATTCCACAAGATATTAATAGCAGCTATCTTTGAATAGGTGGGATTATTGTAGGCTTTGTGTTTGCCCTATTGTTTTGTATTCTGCAATAATAATTCATTGCTTTTTTTTAATAAGAAAAAACTGAGAAAAAAACAATAATTAAAGAAGCTACCATTGAATGAGTGTGAGATACTGTGTACCTCTGTACTCTAGGTACTGTGGCAAATTTTCTTTAATTGTCTGTTTTAATTAGTAATAGTTGTGTAAAGCAGATGTTATGAATGATATTTTATAAATGCAAAAATAGGAACTTAGAGATGCTAAGCTCAAGTCCAAGGCCATATTGCAGCTGTTTCCAGAGGGGATCTGGACGTAGACCAACCATATTCCTAAGTAGTCATTATGCTTCTTGCTACTGATGGATATTTAGGTTGTGCTTTCAACCATCACAAACAGCACAGGGGAGAAATAAATAGCTGGCAATTAATTCAATGTTTTAGAAAGCAAAAGCAAAATTAAAATTTAAAAGCCATTTTACAAATCAGTAACCCTTCAAGCTAGGTGAGGGACCACTTCATAGTGTGCCAAAAGGAACAACTTTTGGACAAAAAAAGAAAAGGGACCAGAAACACTCATTTCAACAACAAAAGAATTTTAAGCAAACTATTACACTGATCAGCTTTTTAAAAAATTTATAACCAAATAACTCCAGAGGCAAATTTTCAAGAGTCCCGTGACTCCCATAGGCATGAACTTAGCATCCTAACCACTCGGACCAAATACTCTCCATACACAGCCCAAAATTATTTGAATCTTGGTTTGCCCATGCTCTGGAATTCTCTTTCAACTGCTTAGTAATTCTTGTTAATTCTTCAGGGTTCTGACTCTCCTCTCCCAATAGGCTTCCATTTCCAACATGAAGATAAGGTCAGTTTCACTATTCTCTCACATCCAAAACACACAATAGCCAGTATGGCAGATCAAATGGCCAAGCCAATATAGCCTTGGCCAATCAAAACAGACCCAGCTATGCAGGGGTACCAGTGCACAACAGCTACATACCTATTGCCAGAAAAATCATGTTATGCATATCTCTTCAATAGGTACCCTCGCTCCTTGAGGACCGAGGCCATCTGATTTTTATGTCATAGTTCATAGTGGCTATGCTGGAGCCAAATTAAGACAGCAAATGGAGCTCAAACATATCCACCCTTTCTTTGATTTCAAATGCTCAGAAAACTCCTTACCTGCCACAGAATATGAGGTGATTCACAGAAACACTAGTCTGGTTACTTGCCTGACTTCCCTGGAGTGCCAAAATGTCACGTGCAAGGCTATGGAACTTTTTCACCAGTAGTGTTTGATATAGGGCAGGCATATATGGTAAAGGGGTGGAGGTGGGAGGCAGGAGTCAGACTTTACTAAAAGACTGTGGGACCTTAAAGGAAAAAGCACCATGTTAATTCTGTGAGGCAGGACCTGGCCCCTCAGCTTGGCCTACATGTGACAGGGAGCCATAGTTCCAGGTACAAGTGAGGTGGCTCACGACCAATTCCCCATTCACATTCTTCAAACCAGTCCAGAATATCTACACACCACATAGAAAAAAAGGTGTTCTAAAAATAAAATTAGGCACCAGGGCCTAAGCATTTCTCTGTGGGATTCACTGCCCCCCCCGCCCCCCCCAAATGTACTGATGTGAGAACAGTAGACATGTCCTTCAGTCTAGGGAGAGATAGTGTCTCCCAAGTTCAAAGTCAGATGTCTAAGTGTTCCAGGAGGGCGTGAGAATCCCATTTCCCAAGATTGTGGACAGATCGGACATCTTCATCACAGGGATGTTATATTATATTTCAACAGCTGCCATAATAAATTACCACAAACTTGGTAGCTTAAAACGATACGTATTTATGATCTTACAGTTTTATAGGCCAGAAGTCTGACATGAGTCTGCTACAATCAAGGTGTCAACAGGGCTGTGTCCCTGCTAAAGACTCTAGTAAATTATCTGTCACTTTGTCTTTTCCAGTTTCTAGAGGCCACCCATGTGCCTTGGATGGTGGCCCTTTCTAAAGCCAGCAATGATGGGTCAAGCCCTTCTTACACTGTATCAGTTTGATCTTCTCTTTGCCTCCATTTTCCACTTCAGGACCCTTGTGATTATATTAGGGCCACCTGGATAATCCAGAATAATCTCTTTAAAGTCACTTGATTAGCAACCTTAATTCCATTCGTGACCCAAATTCCTTTTTGCCATGCAACATAACATATTCTTAGGTTCTGGGGGATTAGATCATGGACATCTTGGCGGGGGGTGGGGATGGCTGTTAGCCTTTCTACCACACATGGCAAAACACATTATTCCCAAAAAGGTAAAAGCAATAACAGTATGGAGTAGAGATATGTGTATGGGCCTTTTTCCATCATATGCTCAGAGTTCAAAGAAGAAAACTCCCAATTTAGGTGACTTTACAGAAAACAAAATGTGTTTAGTCTATAGCATACAGTCTACAGTGATTCATGATTATACAAGTTAGATAATTAACTTCAAATCAGCTTTGCTTTACTGTCTAATTTTATAAGTGGTTCCTTGAAAACCAAAAACTGGATTAGGATTTGCCAGTGAGCAAAATCGTGAAAAGGGAAGTGGTTCCTTGGGTTCATTATAAGATCCTGACCAAGCCACCTTTCTACACTTAAATTTACAATTACCCACTCTTTTTCTATCTCCCAGGAAGGTTGCAAAGAGAAATTATAAAAAAATATGGTTGCTCCTAATTATAATAAAATATTGTAGTTAAGATTGGGAAAAAGGCACAATTAAATGTTTCTATGGGGTTCAATTTTGCTTATCTGTTTTAAAATACCAAGTTTTCTCATTTACTTTTGAATATGTTGCCTTAATTCACTCCAAACCAGCAAGGTTGCCTCGTAGTCAGCTTTGGGCAATCTCCTTTGAGAACATTTAACATGTCAAATATTTCTATATAAAATTAAAGGTACTTAAAATAATTCATGGTCAAAAGAATTTTAGATATTACTTTATTCATCTTTTCTCTACTATTGTCAATAAAATCTGTATATTTGTTTAATGGATCTATTTGGGACCCACTTGTGGTAGAAGTTAGGAATGTAAAGATAAAGAAGCCACAGCTCTTTCCCTCTGCTGTATGTCAAGAGGTGAAGGTTACCAGATGTGGTACGTAAAGAAAGGCAGAGCCAGGGAAGTTGACAGGTTGTACAATAAAGGTTGATCGTGGACGTGCAGCTGAACATGATCATCTGGGCACAATGCAGGCAAACTGGGGGCTACCAGTGGCAGTGCAGAGGCTCAGAGGAAGGGGTGAGAGACAGGTAGGAGAAAGGGAGGTGGGGTCAGATGTGCCTCAAAGGAAAAATATCACTGGGGTCAAGAGCATGAGCTTTCTACTCAAGTAGATCCCAGGTTGTTTGAAACCATATGTCTGCCACATCATAATATTTCTGTACATCTCAGGGTCTTTTTCTTTTAAAATAGGAACATTAATAGTAATTCTTTATGGATTTATTGTAAGGAAAAATGATACAATGCATGTATAGTGCTTGACACAGGTGCCTAGCAAATCCAGCATCAAGCAAATCTTGAGTGACAATTGGCTTCAGTGACACTTGGCTGCCTTTAGAAGACATTGTCAATATGGAGGGAATATGAAGAAGGAGAGGGAGAGGAAGAAAAGAAGGAAGGCAAGCAGAGCAAACAAACAGGGCAGGAAAAGAGGAAGGGTGGGGAGAGATATTCTGGGGCAGATGTCCCAGAAGAGAGATAGCTCATGGTAAGCCACAGGGCTGGTATGCTGTGCAAAGCTACAGGCATCAGGGGAAAGGAAACCTGGGAGGAAAGAGCGCCAAGACTACATCCACTTAAAGCTCTAAAACAAATCCAGCCACAAAATGCCAGGGAGAGCAGTGACTTGGAGGAACCTCAACACACCCGGGAGCCCCAGGCAGATCCCAGACAGTCATCAAGGGAAATCTGAGAGAAACTCATAGACCTGGGGTGTCTCCTTGACCGCAACTCTTCCACTGAGAGAGGAGCAATCTGAGGGATGGTGAATGCTTAAATATTTTGCCTGTATTGTGTCCTTTGGTTTGAGAATCAGAGTGAGACTCACTTTGCAGGGAGCAATCACAGGGAAATGGTAATAACAGTCCTAGGAAAATGAGATTTCACCTCACAGAGCTCACAATAGAATGTGGAAAAGATGAACATGCAAACAAAAGCTATCTACCATGTAGCCAACCATAAGATAAGCCTATACCAAGTGTTTGAGGGAAGAGCATGGTCAGTTCTGTCTGAGGGAGACAGGAAAGGCTTGCAAGAGTATCAAACTCTGAGGCACCTGGGCAGCTCAGCCAGTTAAGCTACCAACTCTTGATTTTGGCTTACGTCATGAACTCATGGTTCCTGAGATTGAGCCTCATATTAGACTCTATAGACAGCACAGGACCTACTTAGGATTCTCTCTCTCTCCTCCCACTCTACCCCTCCCCCTGCTTACACATTCTCACAAAATAAATAAATAAACTTAAAAAAATAAGGAGTGCCAAACTCTGGAGACTTTAGAGGATCATTCACCAGGAGAGCAGAGGGAAGGGACATTCTGAGCAAGGGGACAGTATACAAAGTCATGCAGATCTGATAGTGGACGGCAACTTTGGGACACCACATGTAGTGGTTATAACATCAAGGGTACAGGCATCAATAGTGAGGGAAAGGAAAGCAATGGAGATGGAAATGAAAGGAAAGCCTTGGCAGTCTGATGATGTGTTTTCATGTGTCATGTGTATCAATACATCAGCTTTTAGAAATTTATTGTTCAGCGTCTAATAGGTCACAGTAATTATATGATCTTATATATATATTTATACATTAATTTACTGTTTACAGAGTATGATCTTCTTATTTAATTCTCATAGCACAACAGGAAGATGGGTTTTGTCATCCCTGGTTTTGCAAATGAGGACAAAGTCTCAAAGGACATTAAGTTATGTGCCCGGGGTTGCCGCGCTTTGACTGAAACCAGCTGCCCTGGTATTCATTCATATTCAGCAAACATGTACTGAGTTCCTACTCTACTGCCAAACGCTCTGATAGATGCTGGGAACACAAAGAATGCTCCAATGAATACACAGAAAGAAGGGAGAAACTAGTACATAAGCAATGAATTAAAATATAATGAAGTAAAATTTACTATAAGGATGCGCGTGAGACTGTTACTCAGAATATGCACAGAGGGGCACAGGGAGCGCTGCCCAGAACAGGTGCCACATGGACTGTGAGTAGGTGTGCAGGGGATGGAAGAGAGAAAGGCTGTTCCAGGCATGGGAACTGCATGTGCAAAGCCACGCAAACATTAGAGAGGATTACATGAAACCCAACCAGGAGACATTCAGGAAGGATCATCTTGGGTTGCAGATGAAAGACATAGGAGCCAGATCAAAAACAGCCTTTGCAAGTGTATGCTCAGGGGTGTGAATTTTCATGCTGTAAATGGCTAGGATCCACTGGAGGATTTTAATTGTGTGAGCGACAAGATCGGATTTGTTATTCAGAAAGCACACTCTGGCAGCAGTTCAGTGGGTGGAATGGAAAGTGGTTACCCTGGAGACAAGCAGACCCATTAGGAAGCTATGACAATAATCCGGGAGAGAGAAAATGAGGATAGTAGTTGGAGGAATGAGCAGATTCAAAGACATTTTGGAAGTAGAATTGATGGTCAGGAGAGATTCACTGGATATAAACATTGAGCAAAAGGAAGAATCAAGGATGATGGTCAAATTTCTGGCTTGGACATCTAGGTGAATAGTAAATCATTAATCAAGATGTAGAATACTAAAGGAGTAGCAGATTTACAGGAGAATATTATGAGTACATATGGGATGAGCTGAATTTGAGGTGCCTCTGGGACTCCCAGGTGAATATATCATATGTGGTTAATATATTCGGAATTCAGAAGAGAGATTATATCTAAAGATTTAAGAATAACTGTGAAATAGTTTATTGTTGAAGTTTTGACAATCTCCAAAACTACAAGTTCTGGGTACCATTGCTTCTACCCAATTCATTTACACCGTCTCTGAAAGAGGTACTAGCTCAAGCTTTGTTCCAAAGTACAAATTAGCATAGCAGCTCAGTAAACAATGTCTCTGAGCTTCTGGAAAGAAAGATGTTCAGTCACCATAAGGCTCAGAATTAATGAAAAGTCACAGAAATAATAGCTCTATTCTCCAGTTGCTTTTGAACCTCAAATCACTCTTTGGCAACAAGGTAAGAATTTACAGAAACTGCTGAAAAGATCTTCTGGTAAATAGAGCAGCAAAAAGAGTTTGTTTGTAATATTTGTTCTAAACAATATATGTGGTTAAATTTTGAAATTGCTAGTTCACATTCCTGACCTGATTTCCTTTTCTAATTGGAAAGTCAATTTTGATTTTGATTGTAAGGCATAATGTCTTTAGAAAAATCTCGTGTGAAGTTCGTTCCTTCTCATTATGTTTTTTTTAACCAGATAAAATTACAAGAATTAAATGATATGTGCTATGTAATGGATGCAGTTTGCCTATGCTTTAATGAGAAAACAGTTCCTGGAGAGAAAATATTTTTGCTCAGTGTGGGCAAACACAGCAACATCAATTGAAAACCCAATGAAAACTGTTTTTTGTTTCAGGTTGGATAGAAATGATCATAATGTCAGGCCAGAGCATTATTATTATTAATGCTTGGAGAAACACTAAAAATCAATAATTGGTCTCCAAATTGTAATAGATATGGAACAATCCATCCCTTTACTTTTCTCTCCCCATCTTCCTAGTTTGGGTCACAGTGGGAAGAGGAGGGGATTCATTTGTCACAGCATATGTTTTGTCACCAGTATGGATATTGAACTTCTCTGTACTGTTTGAGAGAAAGGAAAGAAACTAAACAGGGGCTTGGCATATTTAATCTTCTCAAAGTATTCACAGTAAATTTTTCTGTGAATACACAGAGCTAATAAATTTAAGACCATTAAAAGAATAATAGTAAAACTATTCAGGAGTAATGATGACATGATAAATGTTCCATAAGTATTTGATATAGTATTATTACTAATTAGATAGATCTCTATTTTTTACCTGAGGAGCCTTGTGCTCAGGGAGGTTAACTTGTCCAAAGTGATATAGCTAGTAAGGGATGGGTTCTGATTTGGAACCCAGGTTTGCTGGCCTCCGAAGCTTACGCCTTTTCTATTATTCTATACTGCCACTTAGTGACAAGTACATTCAGTCCCTATTGAAAATAATATTCCCTTATAGTCTATTCTCATGGAGATACTACTGAAATTGGTAGATGAAAAAACTTGACTTTTAGCCCTCAAGAGCTGATTTCAAATAATCTTTCAACTTACCTACACCCTAGTGTTCTCATTTGGAAATGAGAGATGTCATTACTGCCTTTTTTGCCAATATACTATGCAAGATAGTATAATATATTACAGTTTCTATATTATAGAATATTATAGTATTCATATATATTATCTCATTTGATTTCAAAATAGAGCTAATAAAACCTAATGGAAAGCACGCTGAATTTCCAGTCTCACAAACTTGGAGATATTAAATGAATACAATTCTCTGAGTCTCAGTTTTTTTCACTTATAAAACTAGAGGTGAATTAATATTCTCTCTGGGTTTTTTTAAACAATCTTATAATGTGGTGTTGCATAGGGATTATTCCTAAATATTGATGTAGAAAAGGCTCAGAGAAGACCAATGATTTCCCCTAAGAATGTCTAACAAATATATTATGAAATCCTAGGACCTGGGTTTTTTACCCTAATGTAAGTCTCATTCCACTCTGTTGAGCTACATATTTATTCTTATGGGCAAAGGAACCATAATGATGCTTGATATAAGTGATAATTTGACTCATCAGATGATTGTTTTTGCTTTTAGGTAGATTGATAAACTTCAAAGAAATGAGCACCTATAATTGCTAAGCTGAGATTTGAGTGACACTGGTGACCTGCCAAAAGAAACAGTTGGCACAAGACTCTGAGTTGCTCTTCATCAGCAAACTTCACTTTAAAACACCAAAGTCCTCCCCGCCTGTACCTGAATTGCCCGCTTGAAACAAGTAGCTAGTGTCATCTTTCCCTTGAATTGGCTGGCACTGCTGTGATATCAGTTATCACATGATATTCCAAAAGGCAATTGTGATCTCTGGCATTGAGGCATTGGCAACCCATTTGGAGAAAATGAAGTTTGATGTTAAGCACCTGGCAGTTTTTATCGTAGCTGGAATGAACAGAGGGGTCCTTAAGTCACCTGGAATACCACTGAGTACTCTGTAATGCTACTCAATACTGAAATGGGGTGAGAAGTCCCCAAACCTCAGGTTTCACAAAAGCAGAGTTTCAATTATCAAAGCTGGCAGGACTTTGGGAATCATCCAAATTAACCACTATATTTTATAAATTAAGAAATCTGTCACCATTTGTCTGGGCAAAGAAAAAAGGGAGCTAGAGTCTTCACTGGCTAATTTGTTCTGGGAACCAGAGAACTTAAACGGATGCTGGATAGACACCAACTATATGAGAGACATCATGCATTTTCTAAATATGTTGATGTTCCTCCATATAAATCCAGACTATTTTGGTGTTGCTTCATAAGCAAGTATTCCAACTTAGAAATGCTGAAAACCAATAGGAGGTAGCAGAATGCAGCAGCTCCTCCTTTCCTTTCTTCCTCTCACTATATCCTCATCAGTTGCTTCTCTGATATAATCTTCACACTGTCATAATAATTGACTCTGACCTTCCCAAAAAAAGTCAACAAGGCAACTCACAGCCTACCTGCTGTAATCTGTATATAACTCACATGCTGAAATCTTACTCCCCAGTGTGATGATATCAGGAGTCCGGGCTTTAGGGAGGTAAGAATGAAGCCCTAATGAATGGAATTAGTGTCCTAACAGAAGAGAACGCAGAGAGCTCTCACTCCTTCTGCCATGTGAGTGCACAGAGAGAAGCTGGTCATCTATGGGTAAGAATATGGGCTCTCACCAGACATCAAGTCTGCTGGTGCATTGATTTTGGACTTGCCAGCCTCCAGAATTGTGAGAAATAAATTTCTTCTGTGTAAGCTACCCGCTCCGTGGAATTTGTTATAGTAAGCTGGGTGGACTGAGACACTACCCAGATTTTTCTAATAACATTTTCTCCCCTCTTTCCAGCCTGACAATACATCTTTCTCAGTTGCCCTGTGTCACTATCACCAGGCTGCTTTTGACTTAAATAATGGCAAGGATCCAAGGGCTTTGGGAGCAATTAATATACTCTCTATTGGATCTTTTTCAAAGAGAGAATAGCAATTATCTTAGAGAACAAAATGGCACCATCAATTTGTTGTTATGCAGTTTGTTGTTATGCATAATTTTGAAGTTATGCAGTGGAGGCTTTTCTATCTCCAGCTCAGAAGCCTTCTCTGCCCAGCTCTACTTAATCACCCTGGATGTACACTGCTCGCACAGTGGTCTTCCACTCACAGCTCCAGCTGGATGAAAGATGATGGGAAGGACATTGCTGGTCCAGGGAGTGACTCTTCCAGAGTGAAGAGAAAGAAAGTGGCTCTGATAGCACTACCTAAGAAAGACCTAAGCTGTTTGCTGTGGCTAGAAGAATATGAGTTTCCTGAGGGACCTATTGAACCAGTCTAACTACTCTGTAGTCTCAATATATATAGCAAGGGTACAATTCTTCTCCCAGCCCCATGGTAAGCTGGTGGGACCATCTAACTCTCTATCCCTCCTTCCACACTTCACACTGCAAGATATTATTTTTGTGTGTCTTTTCTTTTTTAAGGCTGCCCTTGATGTTCAGCATAATCTGAGCCCACCCGGATAAAGGCAGTGTTTAGGAGAAGCCACTCAGAGAACCAGTGCCCTGAGGCCACAGCTTCTGAGTCAGGGCCATGCTGCAAAGCTTAATAAGTAAAGAGTCATCTGACATAAATAATTTAAGACACAGAATTCACAGCGGCCTGAATAGAAAGTGAAAATGCAAGCATGCTGCTTCTCATGGACAGCATAAAACACTGGCTAGAAAAGTCTCGTTTTCTGGTTAATGAATTAAAGGAATAATCACAAATGGGACATAGATCCAAGTGACCACATCGTAATTCACTCATTTGTGCATGATGAATAAATCACCTGTTTTATGATTGAGACATTCCCCAAAGTGACTGAAAATTGTTAGGAATGGTTCTTTCTTGAGAAAGATAATGCTACTGAGCCACCAACAGTGCTCAATGTTTTCAGCTCTGAGAAAAGATTTGCAGCATAACAAATGAGAACTATTTGTAAATGCTGACCTATATTTATGAATCAGAGAACATCCCATGGGAGTTTTAGCTTCACTGGTAGGGGTTTTCAATCCTCATCTCTATCACAGCAATTCCCATACTGTTACACATGAGAAGGAATACACAGGTTTGATAAAACTCAAAAATAAGTAGTGTTTGATGCTTCTTCCCCCATCTCAGGAAAAAAAAAAAAAAAAAAAAGCCAGTTTTGCCATGGCAATCCTTCAAAAAAAGAATTGAAAATGTGTAAGAGATAAAATCAGATATTGAAATAACACACACATGCATACATACAACCTATTATATCAAGACACACAAATAAAAGGGAAATATTATGGCTATTTTCTAAAATATCCTCAATATCTCTAGATTGCCATTCTCCAGATAATAATAAACTGAAGAATTATGTTGTATGACATAAGCAGAAATGAACTGCATTTTACTAGTACAATTTTACCTAGGGAGGTGGGTAAACTGATTTGTCTATGAGGAAGTATCTTGTGTCAGACTCATCCTCTAGAGAGCACAACTACAAAATCTGTATGAAAACAAACAGAGAGAAAAACAAAACAAAACAACATGAAACATTACAGAAGGAAACTAATGCAGCCAGGACTTGAAGATTCTAGATCCTGAATCCTTGAAGATTGAGCCTTGACTACAGAGAGAAGGGAAATACTTTGAGGTGAGCACCACAAGCCCTCAGGGAGTAGGCTGGGTTTTGGCACAGAGCATGGAAGCAAAACAGAAAACAGTGGCATAGGGTTTATAGTGCTCTCATTGCACTGTAGAGATAAAAATCAAAGTTTTAATTGAGGAAATTGGAAAACCTTAGGAAATGAGTGACATGTGTAATGTAGGAAGAGTAGTGCTTAAAGAGGAAATTTTAAAGCCTTAAATACATTCACTAGAAGGAGGGAAAAGTGAAAAATCACACATATTAAATAAAATATAGTAAAAGGAGATCATGAACAACTTTATATTCAATAACTTCATACATTAAAGTCCTTGAAAAACATTATTTATCAAAATTGATACAAATCAACAAAAAATCTGAATGATGCTATTATCTATGAATGAGATTGATTTCAAAAAGGTTCAAAAACCTTCCTACAAAGAAAACTTTGGGCCCAGATGCCTCAAAAGAGAATTATTCTAAATAATTAAGAAAAAAAATTATTTCAATCTTGCACAGGCTTTTTAACAGTCTAGATAGAGGGAGCATATTTCCCAGCTCATGTTATGAGACCATTGTAATCCTGACAGCAACCTCTGGCAAAGACATAAAAAAAGGAAAATTATAGATCTTTCTTGTGAACAGAGACACAAACATACTAAAGAGTATCAAATTAAACTCAACAGTATGGGAAAACATAATATATCCACACAAAATTGGAAATAACCAAGAGTGTGAAGTTGATTTACAACTCAACAATCACTGTCATCCACTATACTAAAAGAAACAAGAAAGGAAGCATGTAGCCCTTTTATAAATTGAAATAAATAAATAAAAACATTTACAACCATTCATGACTGAGGCAAAACCAAATAAATACCTCTTAACAAAACAGGAGTAGGAGGAAATTTCTTTATATGGTAGACAGCATCTTCAAAGAAAACTTATAGCAAACATTATGCTTGATGAAACCCTGAAAAATTTCTTTCTGAGACACTTATCTCAAGAGATAAGGAGAGCCCCATTGCCATTTCCATTTAAGAGTTTCTTGGGAGTCCTGCCAATGCAAGAAGGCAAGAAAAGTAAATAAAATATATATGCACTGAAGATGAGACATGAGAGTATACATAGAAAATCCAAAAGATAAACATTTAGAATCAATAAGTGAATTTATCAAAGTCAGTACATACAAAATATACAAAAATATTATACTCATAAAATACCAATAAATTAGAAAACAAAATTAAAAATCATACAATGTTATTTATAATAACATCAAAAAATTAAATATATAGGATTATATCTAACAATAGTATGTATAGAGGGAAAACTATAATACTTTACTGAAATTTAAAAAGATCTAGATCAGTGTCATCTATACTATGTCAAGAATTGGACAATGGTGGAAGAAAAGTCATTTCTCAGTTTGATCTCCTGCACTCCTAGTCAAAATCTCAACAGGTATTTTTGTGGAGTTTGAGATGTTGATTAAAATCAATGTGGAAATGTTAAAGATCGAGAATAGCCACAATGACCTTGAAGAAGAAAAGTTAAGTTGGAAGACCTACAACATCAAATAAATAAATTAAAATTTATTTATGGCTATTGTAATTAAATGTATTAATCATTAAAGGATAGACAATAAGTTTATTAAACAAAAAAAAAAAAATTCAGAAACAGTCCAGGAACAAATCCATTTATACAAATACTTCATTGATGAGTAAGGTGTTGTCAAATGATAGTTTCTTTTGCTTTTCTTTCTCCCAATAAGTGATACTGTGTGAACTGGAAAAAGAATAAAAGTAAACCTTGAATCCCCCTATCTTTTATCATAAATAAAATGAATTCCAGATGGAATAGATTTCAATAGGAAAAGTAAAACAATACGTTTTCTAGAAAATAATGTAAGAGAAAATATGCATGAGCTTAGACTAGGCAAAGACCTTTTAATCAGGACACAAATATGCTACCCATAAGAAAATGATAGGTAAGTTGGACTTCATTAATTTACTAACTGAACCACTGATGATAGCCCCTCCCATGTTTTAGAAGAAGCTAAAATATCCAACTTTAAAAAATCATCCCATTTGAAAAATTTAAGAGACCAACATATGGGTAAATTAACCATATCTAAATAGCAAAAATCTTGTGGTCTAAAAAAAAAATCAAAACATTAACCATTTCAACATGTATTCCCTCAACAGCAATGCAAGAGATAATTACTTGGTTATAAGTCAGTTAATACTGAATCACATGATATAGCAGTAGGCAAAGAATTAAATGTGACCCACAGGAAGCTTTTAAATTTCAAAGGTGGTTTATTTTTTTTTTATTTTATTTTTTTACAAATAGTTTATTGTCAAATTAGTTTCTACATAACACTCAGTGCTCATCCCCAAAGTGCCCTCCTTCATGCCCATCCCCCCTCCCCCCCACATCCATCAGTCCTCAGTTTTTGTCAGCATTCAAGAGTCTCTCATGGTTTGCCTCTCTCCCTTTCCCCCACCATTTCCGCCCTTCTTCTCCCCCTTGTTCCTCAGTCAAGTTCCTCCTAATCCTCCTATACGTGCACACATATGATATTTGTCCTTCTCTGCCTGACTTATTTCGCTCAGCATAACACCCTCAAGGTCCATCCATGTTGCTACACATGGCCAGATTTCATAATTTCTCATTGCCATGTAGTATTCCATGGTATAGATAAACCACATCTTCTTGATCCATTCGTCCGTTGGTGGACACTTAGGCTCTCAAAGGTGGTTTAAAAGGGTAAAGTTAATCAGAATATCTGTGAACACCTGGCTTCATTCTTTCTAGTTAGGCTTTTCTGAAGCACAGTTTTGACACCGTAGGGAGGAGAAGACCTAACTCCAAGAAGAAGAATAGAACAAGGGTAATACTCTACCATCCAGAGATATGAGATTCTAGGTCATAAATATAAATAAATTAGCTTCAAAAGTAAGACTGCTTCATCTTTAAAAAGAAAACAACCAACCAACAACAAAGCACCAAAAGCCCTCCAGAGGCTTCGTTCCCTACCATTATAAAGCAAAAAGGCTGAGATCCAAAATATCAGGCCCAGCAAGCAGCGCTGGGCACATAGCTTGCGGTGCTCGTTGCAAAATGAGAGTGCAGGGTTCCCTGTTCAAAAATTATTAACACTTTTTAATGCTCAGCAACAGCAAAGCTGTAAGCCAACTACAAGGTCCTTCTGGGCACTGGGCCCTGAGTGACTGCCCCATGAGGCTGACCTTGTCAGCCAGCAAAGACGACACAAAAATCGAGGTTTTCTCTCACGCTTTCCTATAAGGAAAACCCCACCATCAGCAGTGTTGTCTGTGACTAAAGAGATTCGCAGTGTGAGGGTCTGGATTTGATGTCCTTGTCTTTGGTTAAACAGGGAATCGTATCTTCACGCTGAGTCTTCTGTGCTTTTATTCTGAAACACATAGCTTGCCCATTCAAGGCTGAGATTTTCAGAATACATTCCCATTTCTGTTTCCAGACTTGTGCTCCTTAGACTGCCCAGAAGGCAAGCATTGTGTATGTGATGATTTTTTTCAGGCCCCAGTAAGCTTTCAAACTGGGCCAATCAGAAATGATGTGTGTGCACATAATATCTAGCTTGCTTTAACCCATCAATTAATATAGAGAGACTATTTAGAATATTTAACCCAAAGAACAAAAGAACGCCATTACATGAAAAGTGTAAGACTAGTTTCAGTTGTGTGCTATTCCATCCTGCTTTATCCAGCCAAATTATCTGCATGGATTCCTTCCAAGAGATAAATCTTTCAACCGGGATTTTTTTGTGAGTTGTACTCCATGTCCTGTCAGGTTGTGCACCAAAACTGCAGGTGACATTTTCACATCTTGATTCTGCTGAACTGTAAAAAGGGCTTGCAAGGCAAGAAATCTTAGATATTTTATTCATGTTAGGCACTGAACAAAGTATTTTCCTGCTAAATACAAAACATGTGTCTCCTGATTTTCAGCAGGAGCACTAAAGATAGGACCAGGTACAGATACTTGTTTTATCCAAAGGACATAAAATATGCATTTAAAGTTACATTTCAGGGTATAGTTTGCTACTTCTTACCATTAAGAAACACATTTCCAAAATCAATATCTATTCCTATTTAGGTTTCTTGGAAGGGAAGAATGAAATTGAATATGAGAAAATGTGACTGGTAATGAACAGTAAGAAAGGGATATTTATACTTTATCTTCTGTAGTCCATCCTGTGAAATAATTATGAAGCCAGGGGACTGATGATAATGATCACATGCCTTGATGTGCTAGGGAACCACCATCTCAGATGGTAGAAACCACTAAGGAAGAATGACTGGTGCAGATGGACGCAGAGCACCCTAATGCATAATTTAATGATAGCTTGTTACAGGAGGAACTTTATCAAATGTGTACAAGGTGAAGAGTTAGTGCTATGTAATGTAAAATTAATATCTGCCTTGGCTGGGGTTTCAAAGAGAGCATAAAGAGGCATTAGCAAACTCCTTACCAATTGGACCATTCTATCTCTTACTGCCATCTTTGAAATCGTGTCCACATTGAATGCATTGAATATTCCTATCTCACATACTTTTAATTTGTTTGTTACTGTTGTTTGTTTTTGTTTTCTTCAAGACTTTATTTAAATTCAAATTAGCTAACATACAGTACAGTATTGGTTTCAAGAATAGAATTTGTGATTCATCACTTACATATAACACCCAGTGCTCATCACAAGTGCCCTCCTTAATGTGCATCACGCATTTAACCCATCCCCCCCACCTTCCTTCCAGTAAACCTCAATTTGTTCTCTATAGTTGAGAGTCTCTTATGGTTTGCCTCCCTGTTTTTATCTTCTCTATTTTTCTTTCCCTTCCCCCATGTTTATCTGTTGTTGTTTTTTTCTTAAACTCCACATATGAGTGAAATCATATGGTATTTGTCTTTCTCTGACTGACTTATTTGGCTTAGCAGAACACACTGTAGTTCCATCTATGTCATGTCATTGCAAATTGCAGTATTTCATTCTTTTTGATGGGTGAGTAATATTCCAGTAAATATATACACACATCACAGCTTCTTTATCCATTCATCATTCGATGGACATTTGGGCCTTTTCCATAATTTGACTATTGTTGATAATGCTGTTATAAATATTGGAGTGCACATGCCCCTTTGAAACAGTATCTTTGTATACTTTGGATAAATACCTAGTAGTGCAATTGCTCGGTCATAGGGTAGTTTTACTTTTAGCTTTTTGAGGAAGCTCTGTACTGTTTTCCAGAGTGGCTGCACCAGTTTGCATTCTCACCAACAGTTTAAGAAGGTTCCCCTTTCTCTGCATCCTCGTCAACATCGTTGTTTCCTGAGTTGTTAATTTTAGCCATTCTGGCAGGTTTCACACTTTTCTTCCATGCCATTTGATAAGTTCATAAAATAAAAGCTTATCCCTGCATGTTTGGGGACCTTCTACTGCATCTTAGGAGTCATTTTCGATTACTGTTTCTTTAACAGACTCTCTATCCTTGTGCCCATCTTCTTGATCTTTCACCTGGAACATTTTAGTGACTTGACTGCCCTGGCTCCAGCCTTCTTTCCTTCTGATCTGTCACTCAAATAACTTCTAGTTTCTCATTTTGAAATGCATATTTCGAGGCACCTGGGTGGCTCAATAGGTTAAGAGCCAGACTTTGGTTCAGGTCATGATCTCATGGTCCATGAGTTCAAGCCCTGCATCAGGCTCTTTGCTGATGGCTCAGAGCCTAGAGCCTGCTTCAGATTCTGGGTCTCCCTCTCTCTTTGCCCCTCCCCTACTCACACTTCTGTCTATCTCTCTCTCTCTCAAAAATAAATGAATATTTTTTAAAAATTTCAAAATGTATATTTCAGCATGCCCACTCTCCCTTGGCTTACAGGATAAAATCTTGGCTCCCATATAGACTCAGAGTCCAAGGGGCCACAGTAGGGGAGGAAGTCTTAGCCAAGTCCACAGTATATTTAATTCCCTATGCAACCTTGGCGCACCAAAGGCTAACCTCAGTGTTCACTGATACTCCAAATTATTTTATCTTGCCCTAGATTCACAGGCTTTTAGAGATACACTCTAACCTTTAGAAATTGCTCAGTGTTTCTGGGTCATACCTGGCTCATGACCACCTGTGTTCTATTCAGGAACATACTTCCCAGGAAAAAAGATTCTAAGTTGAGCCAAGGACACGCTTCCAGGGAGTTTTAACATGAATACCAGGGTGGCCCTCAGGGAAAGGAGATAAAGCAGACTACTTGGACTAGTTCAGATTCTAGGTGTAAACCAAGGGGCAACAGAAGTACAAAGGTTCACATGTGGTCCAGGCCAGAAGAACTGGTTCAAGATTTTACTGGGATTTGTAGTTAAAGCCCATAGTAGTCAACTAACTATGTGTTTGACTGAAATGCTCCTCTGCACATACCACTGGGAATCTAGCACAGATTGCCACTGATGAATTTGCACACTCAGAATCCGCACATATCTCTTTCTAACAAGGTCTGCTAGCAAAGACTAGCTATATCACCTCAACCTGTAGTAGGGGATTTGAACCATTTCCCCTAATTACATTAAATGAATTCAGTGAACAACAAAAGGGTACAACTCAAAATGTGAAATCACATTACCCACAACTGAATTTTATAAGTTTTTTTTTCAAAATCACATATTTAACATAGTACTCATGTTCATGTTGAGCAGAGGATATTGAATCTCTGAAAGATCTTAGCAAATTATGTAAACATCACTTTATTTGCAGTGTAGAGCCAAATATTTCCTATTAGTGAAAGATTTCTTTACCAAATTCCCATAATAAAGCTGTTTATGGTATATTCTAAATGAGCTGAGTTACATCAGTCCTCAATGCAACACTGTCGCCTTGTAGCTTTAGGAGATTTTTCATAGTCCACAAGGGATTTTATTTAAGAACTAGTCTTTTAGCAATTATGTCTTTCTTAATATTTTAACAACTTTACAGACCTCTTGGGGTGCGGTGTTACACTGAAGCCTCTTCAAGCTTCACAAAAATGGACATAAAAACTCTCAGAACTATTCCCAGAACCAGATTAATCCTTCACAGGAGACACTTCGATCATGTGACCACACAGAACATCATTTTCTCAGTAGCACATTAGGATTTCTGTATAAATCAACGTCTGCTTTTGTTTTCCTTTTTCTTTTTTTGATGGAAGAAACTTAAAATGAAAAAAAAAAAAAAAACCCCACCTGTAGCCCTTGGTGGCAATTTAATAGCTGACAAGAAGAGGGCTTCATAACCACAGAGATACTCGTTTTGACATGAAAATACTCCATCAGAATGTGAACTCTGGTCCAATACATGAACAGATACCATTTCCCCTGATGCTTTTTGGCGAGACTTCACAAGGGAACTTGTTTTCATCATTCCAGTCACCTAAAATTGAACAAAAAGCTAATGCAGTTGAGGCACCAGAGCTCACAGGTCTGACAAATGGATAAAATGTTCCTTTGCTAGATTAAAAAAGAAAAAAAAAAACGCAAAACTTTAAAACTGTTTCTGACATCTTTCTCTGTGTGCATGCATGCACCACCACCAGGAAATCGAGCTCCGACTTGTTGCTTCTAGAACTCTTTTAATCTCTCCCCTCTCCTTCTGGCATTAGCATGTTTTCCATGACGGCAGTGTGAGTTCTTATAAATGAAGGTGCTGACATTTGCACTAGTTTTCAGAGCCTTCTTCCTGATGTCTCAATATTTTTGGAAAGCATGATTGCCTAATGCCCTGACCACAGAAATCACAGGATGGACTTGGGATTTAAAAGGAATCTGACCCAAAGGAATTTTAGGCCATGATGAAAGGACTCAGTCCAATCACAACTCCCTTCCAAAGGTGCTGGCTAAGATCCTAGTCAGGCAGCATATGGTATCCTAAAGGTGCATAACAAGACCTACAGAGAACAGGACACACAATGGCTCATGGATAGGTTCGGAACAGCACTTCTGTTGAGTCAGTAAATGCAGACGGACCAAGCATAAAATTCTATTCAGTACTCATATGAAAATAACATGTAATTCATTAACAGTTTACGTCAGAAGGAACAGGCATGGGACATAGTCTGGGTGTCCACCTTGATTAGACTGAGATATCAGGTCAGGCCCTCACACGTGCTGTTTGAAGTCAAGACTCAAGGAGTTTCTGGAAAATATAATGAGAATTCATGGAACTGATAATTGCTGTGATCTCTGAGAACATGAGGGTCACTAAGATGAAAACCCTCGAACAGAAGGTTGAAG
This sequence comes from Hyaena hyaena, assembly GCF_003009895.1. Taxonomy (NCBI): domain Eukaryota; kingdom Metazoa; phylum Chordata; class Mammalia; order Carnivora; family Hyaenidae; genus Hyaena; species Hyaena hyaena. The sequence goes on from NW_024081159.1 coordinate 720,932, forward strand.
TAAGGTCTGTTCACCACTAGATTCCCTGGCTGGCAAGGATCTCATCCTTGAGGTAAGAAGAGTTAAATTTCCCGAGTTCTTTCCTGGGCCTAGTGGTGTGGCACTTTGCAAGTACACTCTGTCCCAGACCCTAGGGACTCTGCCCCAAATGGTTTTAGGCAATGGCTTATACATGGTAAGAACAGAGTGGCTCTGGGATAAGAAAAGGCTTAGAAAGAGCACCATTCTCTTCATGGCAAAGAAGAGAATTTGTAAAAAGGTGTTATGCCCAGAGTGGAGTGACAAGGGTACAAATAGCAATGGCAGTGACCTCAATGTCCCTGGTATCTGCGCCACTCCTGTGTTTTACCAGCGGTGTAGAAACCACTCAACAAGGCCTGAGTGGCACTGAATGTAGGCAAAAGGAACCCTGGGAACAAAGGACTGCAGGGTAGTTCCAGGGGCCATTGGATAATACATCAATAGCAGATGGGCCCTTGGGAACAGAATGGCTTTGAAGAAGGGGTGAGTATGAAGAAGGACAAGTAACCACATCTGAGGGTAGAAGTAATCCCACTGCCTCTGGTGCTTAAATGGCTTCAGGAGATTTTTTTACTTCATTGCAGAGCCAAAGTAGTGAGGTTGGGCAAGAAAGATGTGGGAAGGAAATAGTTAGCATCCTAAAACCACCCCATTGGAAGTTTTAAAATATGGTTTCCTCAGAAAAGTAATGCAAAAGTGTATATTTCTCTATCATAAAAACTTGAATTTACCTTTGGCTATAATTTCTAAATCTCTAATATGATTTTCAGACTCAAGGAGGGGTTCCCTTTTGTTAAAAATAAATGTATCCCATCTGGTCTAATTAATAATCAAGGCATTGAACAACAAAATAGTTGGGTCTATCTGTGTTGTTAATGTTCACTGTAGGCATCTCAAGACTATTACTGAACTCTCCATCTTTCCCTCAAGACCATCTCCTCTTCCTACGCCCTACACTGCAGAAGCTTTCACCACTATTACCTACATGGCCCAAGGAAACAAACTAGACAGTCTTGATTCCTGTTTCTCCTTGAATTCATTTATTCATTCATTCATGTAGTCCTTTTTCACTCAACAAATATTTTGGAATACCATGTATGTGCAGGGTACTCTAGTGACTAGATAAACAGCTCAGAGCACAGCCCTGTAACTATGGCACCTTCCACAATCAAGTCAGTCACCAAGATCTTTTGATTTAGCTTTATTAACATTGCTTCAATCTGTCCCCTTCATTCCATCTTCATTCCCACACCTTAGCTCAGAACAGGGTTTACCAACATTGTCACTGTTGCTGTATTGGGTTGGAAAATTCTTTTTTTTTTCTGTGGGTGGCTGTCCTGTGTATTGTAGAATGTTTAGCCACATCCCTGGACTATACCCACTGGATGCCAGTATTACCCACCCCCAGTTGTGACAACCAAAAATACTTCCAGAGATTGCCAAATATCCCTGGGGAAGGACAAAATCAATCCTTACTCCTACCCCATTAAGAACCATCATCATCTCACAGCCAAATTAATAAAATGAACTCTTCACTAGTATCCTTTCCTCCTATCTATTCTTCTAATATGGCACACACATTATGGGTACTTCCACTTACACAGCCATTTCTAAGCACAATCCCCTCATCCCATTTTACAAACTAAGTGGTGGATGTCTAGTGGAGTGATTAACCAATAGGTGGAATAAGTAGAGCCAGTATTCAAAATGAGTATCTGACTAAATAAACAAAAAACCTGTGCTTTCCAATAAGCAATACTCTCTGGATTGTTTATTCTAATATTTAGAGCTATTTTCTTTCTCATATTAAACTCATTTAATGGCTCCTCATGGCCTGCATGGTGAACCAGACTTTTCAGGGTTTGATGCTTGGCCACCTATCCACCTCCACCTTTCCCATCTACTTCCATTTTCTGCGCTATACTCCTATTCTATTGACATTTGTGCCTTTACTGAAACACCTGTGTTTTTTCTACTTTCTGGGATTTTCATCATGCTCATCTTCTACCTTGAAAGCATTCTCTTTGTTCTTGTCTAAATCCCTATCCATTCTTTAAGACTTAGTTCAAGCACCATCTTCCTGAGAAGCCTTCTCTGACACCTTCAGTCTGTGTTAGGGGTACCATTGCTGCCTCTGGGTCTCACCCTGCACATGTTGCTCTTACATGCCTCATCACAATGCAAATGTTGGGTTCCGTGTCTCCCCTATAGGTCTCTCTTGTCAAGGCCTGTCATGAAGCTATTCTAGCTTCAGTTTCTTTACTGTAAACTGGGAATAATAACAATAGCTGCTTTTTTATGTTGTTGCAAGGACTAAATGAGTTATATTAAGTGCTCGGAAGAATTCCTAACATGTGGATGCTGTGTATACATCAGCTGTTATTATTTGAATTACAAAAATCTAGTACACTCCTGGCATGCATTGGAAGCTCAAAAATCATTGATTAAATAAATACTTTTACCACAACTTCCAGAGTAATTTTCCAACTGAAATTCAACTACAATGTGGCATAATCAACGTTGTGCCTCCCCATGATGAGACAGAGCTAATTAATTCAGACTAGGGTCACAGCTGGATTAGACCTGCACTGGGGGAGCAAATAGTCATTCCTCAATCCCCACAGTGAATCTAACAGATGCAAGAATCTTTCAAAGCTGCCTTTGAGAATCCAGACCCAAAGTAGATGCTCTTTAGAACTCTTGCCATGGAGGCAAATCAAAAGCAGGTAGGTGATCTTTACCTCACTTTTGTGAACCGTTTACTTGTGTGTGTGTGTGTGTGTGTGTGTGTGTGTGTGTGTGTGGTTTTTCTACATCATTCATTCTTCCTTTTTATCTTCTGGGAGCTACTTTTTTCTCTTTTTAAGTTTCAGCTCTTAAGCCTTCTCCTTTTTGTAAGTAGATCTTTCTGTGGCTGCCCTGAACAGTTCAGAGTCACGAGGTAACAAAACATTTTTTTTAATCTGATTATTATTATCAAACAATTTGCTTCCCCAGACTCAAAACTGTGAGGCTGTTACTACATACAAAAACATCAAACTAGTTACCAAATTACTTAGATCAAGAATTGGCTTGGGGATACTGACTGACTCAGTCTCATCAGGAAAAGTTTTGCTATTTATCTTCTAATAAAAAATTCTCTACGTTTTTCATTGAAGACCAATTGTACACATATTTTTACAGTCAGTAATATTTTCCATCTTTTATTTAGCTCTCCACTGAAAAAGGTATAGACATTTTAAAAAATGATGCCATTTAAATGCAAATCAAAGCCTTAAAACTTACATAGATCCATCCATCCTTTCCCATAATATTTTATTGAATTGCTAGATATACCAAATAAAGGGTTGCATTGTCTTGTGTTTAAGCAACTTCTTTCAAAAACAGAACTATACACTCATGGGATGGATTATAATTTCCTTGGGAATAGTCATTCTGAATTTTCAGACTTTGGTGTAACTGAAATCTTAGTCTTAATGTAATAGTAACATACTTTAGGGCATTAAAAATATTTTTATTTTCTTATTAGTTAAGCATTCTTTTAAAAATTTCCATACCAAAATGATTTTTTAACCAAATGTTTGCAAGCTTGAAGTTAGGTAAATGTACCTTATCTCTCATAATTAGAGATTGTCTTCGTTTAATTTAGATCAACGTAAAGCATATTGACCATAATGATTTCACAAGTACTTCTTCTTGTGTCATTTAAGAAAGTGTTACACCAAATTACTTTGAGAACTATGTTAGGCTCTTTCTGAATTAAAAAAGTTGCTTGAGTTTAACTAGTTTAATAACCATAAAATTTAAATATATTTTTCTCTTGCTATAAGTTGGATTAAAAAGAAATTGTATATAAAATGTGTGTATACATATACATGCATAGATATATATGTAATATATGTCTGTATGTGTATATATAGCGTGTGTGTATATATATATATTGTCTATATATAAAATGCACATTTTCTCCAATTGGAAAGCAACTTTTGCTCTGTTTTTGGGTTGTTTGTAAAGCATTCTTGGTCTATTCTTAGTAGTAGCTTTTGCTATTTTTGTGTCCCTTTAAAGCATGATGAGTTAATGTAAGAATCATATATGTATGATATGGCTGTTATTTGTGACTAAGGATCATGATGTAACAGCAGCTGATCACTGTTACTAATGCTCATTTTAATGAGTAAAGAAATTAGGAGTAAAGGTGGGAATTGGACTTCAGTGATGAGAATATCAATGCCTTAGTCTTTACCTACCTTCATAAGCCTTAAATACACACAAATGAGGATCTTTTCATCCTTGAAACAAATATTTACTTGGCACCACTACATACTGGGCACTATGCTAGGTGCTGAGGATAAAGAGAATAAGACAGACTCTTTTCCTGCCCTCACGTAACTGGCATTTTCTCAGGAAAGACAGACATTTATACAATAGAGTATAATATGGGTTCTATGTTCTTGAGAGATATCAGGGCAAGTTTCACACAGGAAATGACTTGAAGGTGAGGGATAAGAGTCATGCAAGGGGCATAGATGTGTAAAGGTCCAGAAGCAAGAGACAGCATGGAGCCTTAAAGAAAGCGAAAAGGATCTGTAACAGGAGCAGAGAGATGTGCCACAGACAATCTCAGAAGCCATGTTTCTCTCAAGAATATTGGGAGAATTTACAATGAGTTTGGAATTGGGGAACGGACTTTCACAGAAGATCATTTGGGCTACCGTGTGAAAAATGGATTTGTGAGGATTAATAATAGATACAAATTATGAGGCATTTTCAGTGGTCCAGTTTAATAATGGTGATGGCACAGACTAGGGTGATGGTAGTAATGCTGGAAAGATTAACAGAACTGAAAGAGAATTCTTTTATTCACTATTAATAACCTGGTGATTGATTAAGCAGCAAGAGAGAAGTCATAGATGGCCCCTGGGTTTCTGGCTTAGGTAACAGTGCTACCACTCACAGACTGAGAAACACTGGAGGACACAACATTGAGAAAATAATGGGTTACATTTTTGAAATGTTGACTCCAAGGTTTTTAGATGCTTCTGAATAGAGCTATCCCATAGAAGTTGGCTATGTAGCTCCAGTTGTCTGAAAATAGACCAGACTTAGAAATACAATTTGGGAGATATTTCAAAAAGCTGCTGAATGAAACCCATGTTTTCTCTTCCATCATGGGCGCACAAGTAGACTACATTTCCCTGTATCCTTTTCAATTAGATGCTGCAATGTGACTGAAATACGGCAAATAGAACTGAGAAGAAAACGACACCACTTGTAGACCAGACCTTTAAAAACCTCCCAGTTGTGCTCATCTGTGCTCTTTTCTTGTTAGCAAATGTTAAAGATGGCAGGACCTCTGTAAGCCTGTTCCTGAATAGCTGAGGACCTTTCCACTTACTCAATCCTACTACAGGGACAATATCTAAACTGAATTATGACTGAGAAATTATATGTTTAGGCAGTGAATTTGTTATAGCAACACGGTTACCATAAGTACTTCAGGAACCTTCTGATGCGTAAAAGGATAAAAACCTGAAGTGTCAGATGAGACTGTCCAGGGAGAGTTTCCAGTTGCTGCTGTAACAAATTATCAGAAACTCAGTGGCTTATAACAACATACATATATTATAGTTTTGGAGGTCAGCAGTTTAAAGTGGGTCTGACAGTGTCAAGGTGTCATCAAAGCTGCATTCCTTCTGGAGGCTCCAGGGGGAGAATTTATGTCCTTACCTTTTCCAGCTTCCAGAGGTTGCCTGTGTGCCTCCGACCTCTGTTTCCTTGACTACATCTCCTCCAAGAACTCTCTTGTCTTCCTCTTTCCCTTATAAGGACTCTTTATGATTCCACTGAGCTCACCTGGATAATCCAGGATAATCTCGCATGGTCAGGTCATTAATTTAATCATGCCCACCCAGTCCCTCTCGCCATGTAAGGTAATGTAGTCACAGTTCTGGCAGTTAGGATGTGGACATCTCTGGGAAGGGGCTACTATTTTTCCTCTACTACAAGGTGTAGAGACAAAGCATCAAAGATAACACTTTGAGTGGCACCAATTTAAAAGGCATGGGCCAAAGAAGAGGAGACAAAGTAACTATGAACAAACATGTAAAGACAAGAGGGAAAACCAGGGAGTGCTGTGACAGAGAAAGTTGAATGGAAGTATTTCAAAAAGGAGGAACCAATCAGTTGTGTTTTTATCAGTGAGAGATCCAGTAAGATAAAGACTTACAAATGTTCTTTAAACTTAGCTATAAGGAAACCATTACCAGTCTTTTAAAGATCTGTTTGAGCAGAGCAATAAGACTGAAGGGCTAAGTTGTGTCATGATTGGGAGGTGGAACTGTGGAGATATCAGTAAAGACAATTGTTTTAAAAAGATAGGCTCTAAATGGAGAAAGAAAGCGAAGGAGAGAACAGTGGGCAGGGACAGGAAGTAGAAACAAGGGATGCCCCACCCCCACTGGAAATACATATATAATATTTAGGTGGGCCAGAGGAGAAGGAGTTATTAAATATAAAGAGATGGAATAACCAGATTTAAACTCCTAGGGGGGAAAAACTATTTTTAACAGGAGAGGAGAGAAAAGTGTTGTATGTAAGTAAATTGAAAGAATTACTGTCTAATTACTTGTTTTCTCTGTGAACCAAAAGACAAGATCAGAGAGAGCGGTCCAGGTTGCACTTTTGACAGGCATAAGTGTTATCTGAAATACCCTGTGGAATGAGAGAATGTTGACCAGGAAAAACATGATAGTGCTGTCACGGGGAACCACATGTGCTTCCTTGAAATCAGGGATAGAAATCTATCATGGACCAACCTTCAACACTGTGTGATTTCTCTCTCAAAATATCAATGAATATCAAAGCAGAGAAAGTAGCAATTACATTAAGATTTGTGGGTCTTCTTTGTGTCCCAGTGGTGGGAAGACAATAGACTAAGAGATTTTAGAATACTGGTAAACAAAGGGATGAAGGGATGGTGTGGGTGGTGGGGAGCTAAGCTAGACAGAAGGGATCTGGTTGGGAGAGGGACAAAGGGATCTAAAATATAGACACTAAAGAAGTCAAATTGGCGTGGTGGGAACAGTAACATGAGGGAGAAAAGGGGGGGAAGGAGAGAAGGAGAGAAAGAGAGAGGGTTTCAAACATGTGGTTAAGAATGAGTGTGAGGGTTTTATTTGAGAGATGGACCAATCTTCCCTGTAAAGAAGAGGGGAGGAAGGGAAGGAGGGGGAGAAAGAGAGATGGTTGGGAACACATGGTTAAGAATGAATGGAAGACTTTACTTGAGAGGTGGACCAATCTGGATCTGACATGGTTTAGAATGTGGCCATGCAGTGGTGCCTGCATTGGAGAAGGTCCTTGAATTTGAGGTGGGTATGGAACCATGAGGTGACACTGTCATACTGAGTCACCCAGAATGATGTCAGGCCTGAGAATGGAGAAGACGACTGTTGGCCAGGTGCTGAGGTCTTCCAACAGATTTATTGACTGTATCATCAATAAATAGGCAAGAAAACGCCAAAGCTGCCTACAAGGCAAAATACATTTTAGCAATTACCTGAACAATTCAATTAAAAATTCTTCTTGTGACTACTTAGGAAAAGGAGACTTTGTCTTCATTAGACTAAGTGAACCTGCCTGACAACCTGTGATGCCCTAAATTATTTCTTCTGTCTGAAAGGTCAGCAACTCATGGGCCACCTCTGTTCCCATCTGGCCTTCAGGCCTAAGGATGGATTAACACTGGACCTATTGCCAGTGAAAAGTATACAAGAAAATGCTGGCAACTTTATTCTGTTAGCTCAGTCATATAAAAAAAAGTTTTGTGGTGAAGAGAATCTGGATTAGAGCATGTGCAATGACATTAAAAGTATCTCTGCCCTAACTCTGAAGTTTGCCCTCTGAGCTGCAAAGGAATCACTTGCTTGCAGGAGCTCCCAGTCCTGTGAGTCAGCCCTGTCATAAAAGGGTATTTTTCAAAACAGCTATAATCCCTTATAGTGTTTAATGTACTCTGTAATGCAAGATAAGCTGGCACCTTTCTTGCTCTCTATGAGTGAATACTTGTGCATAATTGTAGTTGCCTAAAAGAATAGATTAAACCATTTAGTTTAAACTTCTACTTGATCTGAGCAATGTGCAAGTAAATTAACAAGTGCTTTTAAGTGATGATAAACAAGGAGATTTTTAAGAAAGGGCCCATCAAGACTATCATCATCTGTCTCTTTCCAGTTCAGAGAATTATAGCATCAACTGACTACCTGCCAAGTACCCAGAACTGAAGAAGACACAAAAAGAAGGCACACATACATTTTTGCTGAGCACACTTGTAGGCCAGTTTAGAATATATATAACATATATTAAACATTCATAAAACATGAGATTTCATCAACTACCAAAATCATCTCAACTAAATAAATGACCTGTATTATAGGAGGAATAAGCTCTGTTCAAAGGGTGAAATGTGGCTCTTGTTCTAGTATAGCTCACAGTGTAAGGGAGGGCGGGATGTAGCACATACACAGAAGAACCACAGAAGGCTTCCGGAAGTCATCTTAGAGACTTATAGGGAAGAAAGGAGTCACTCACAAGAGAAGTTAGGGACATCCTCTCAAGGGACATGACATTGGAACCAGGTCTGGAAGGCATTACAGAAAGCTGCTAAGAAGACTGGAGGGAAGGAGGGAGATCAACTCTCTAGTTTATAGCCTTCTCCAAAGTGGTTTTCTCTGATTAACATCACTCTAAGTGAGTTCTTTGCTCAATAATCCATAATTTATTAAATACTTTTGGAAGTTGAAACTTCCAGAGATCCTATGATTCAGAAATCAAGTGTTGAACACTAAAATCCAAAATTTAAAAAAAAAACGCACTTATCAGAGTTCATATACTCATAAGGGGACAAAACAGGACTAGAAAAATCAATAAATATCTGTGGAATAAATAATTACCTAGGCTAAACAGTGCTGGGGAAAAATCTGTAGGAGAATAAAAAGAGGTGATAAAGGCAAAAGTTCAACACTGAACACTATTTCTAATTTCTAATTCTCATTTTCATTGCTCTTAGGATTCTACTCATGCCACTCAACACCATACTTATTATGCTAGACATAACTTGGGGAAAGTAAGCTTTATTGTCCTGTTTCCTTGCACAAATAATCTGTGCTTGCTTGTGATATTTTTGAAATTGCAACTGAGTCATATACCTTGGGTGGGGACCCCAGGCCCACAGTGAGCAATTGTTTATTGGGAGGAACAGGCGAGGCACAGTCGTGCTCTATGGCAAAACACCTCTGCCTCCGAGGCTGGCAATCAGAATTTTGCTTTCTTAGTATATTAAGCAAAGTGAGAACCAGATATACCATAGCTTAACAAAAGTGTTCCTAAAGACCCAAGTTTTGCAAAATGGGGAAATCCAAGCCTAGCCTATTGTAAGCTCCTTATAATAAAAACTGATAGGACACCACAGATGTCATATATAGATATATGTGAAGAGCTAGGAAGTCACCACTCCATCATAACAACAAGTAAAAAACTGAACAAACTGAAAAATCAACTCTTCTTAGACCTGTCAGAGAAGTGAGGTCACAAAACAAACCACTGCCCCCCCAACCTGGAGTGACACACAAATAAAGAAAATCACAACTTAGAGCAAAATCCCACAAGCAGAGACCTCCATGGGAACCAGCTCAGGACTAAAAAAGCCTGAACTATAATTGATGAAATGCTGGCGGCTCAGAGGGGACAAATCTGGGGACTAAAAACTCCAGGGGACTGACTCATCGGGCAACCCCCACACTTTTGCAAATACCAAGCAGGATAAGTACCCCCGCCTCACCCCAGCTACAAAAAATAATCAAACACCGTTTTACATCCAGGACCTCTATAAAGACCTGAGTGAAAACTAGAGAAAAATCCCCTCCAGTAGGGGGAGGTTAAAAGGAACTATTTTCAAACATACTAGAGCAATCTGTTCTTAACAAGGCCTACCTTGAGAAGAAAGCATTTTTACCAGAGCCTAACCTGATAGGGTTTTACTTACCTGGGGAAGAGAAACATCCCAATCCAGTTCCTTATACCCATTCTGCCCCACCTCAGGGGAAGCTGGGTGGATCAAGAAGCACTGGCAAAGTTCTGTGGGCACAGGCTCACCAAAAGACTGAGACCTAATCCTAGGACTACAGAATGCTTCCCTCTCCAACACAATACCACTACTAAAGCCTGATTTACAGAAGTTTCTTTTACTCAGTACATCATATTCACCTTTCAACCACCACCACAACAAAATTACACAGTTTGAACACAATCTGAAAAAGCATCAGAACCAGAGTCAGATATGGTAGGAATGTTAGAATTATCAGACCAGGAGTTGTGTTTGTTTGTTTGTTTGTTTGTTTGTTTTTTAACTCTAATGAATATGCTAAAGGCTTTAATGGAAAAATAGACAACATGGAAGAACACATGGTTAATGCAAACAGAGAGATGGAAATTCCAAGACTCAAAAAGAAAGGCTAGAGCTCAAAAACACTGTAGCAGAAATGAAGACTGCCTTTGGTGGGCTCATTATTAGACCAGACATAGCTGAGGAAAGAATCTCAAAGTTTGAGAATATGAGCATAGAAACTGCCAAAAATGAACAAAGTAAAAAAGAAAAGACAGAAAAATAGAACAGCGTATCCAAGATGTGTTGGACAACTGCAAAATGTGTCACACGCATGTAATGGAAATACCATAAGAAGAAGAAACAGAGAAGAGTAGAGAAGCACTGTTTGAAGCAATAATGATTGACATTATCCCACATGAATGTCAGACACCAAGCCACAGATCCAGGAAGCTCAGAGAACACCATGCTGGATAAATGGAATTGCACACAAAAACTACATGTAAGCAACCCTGGGACTGCCATCACCAAAAAAGAAAGAAAAAAATAAATATATTTGATAGGCTAAGAAAGGAAAGAAAATAAAACTATATAAAGTGATCAATTACAATCACAAAATACAGACAACATGTGAAAGACAAAAAATAGGAACAAAGAACAAGGGTAACAAATAGAAATCAGTAATAAATATTATTGTAAATATTAATTGAACTATATTAATAATTACTTTAAACACAAATGATCTAAGTATACCAATTTAAAAAAACAGACATTGTTAGATAGTATCAAGAAACAAGTCCCAACTATATGTTGTTTGCAGGAAGCCACTTAAAATTTTTTTTAACGTTTGTTTTTGAGAGAGAGAGAGACTACAGTCAGGAGAGGGGCAGAGAGACAGACACACACAGCATCCAAAGCAGGCTTCCGGCTCTGAACTGTCAGCACAGAGCCCGACGTGGGGCTCGAACCCATGAACCACAAGATCATGATCTGAGTTGAAGTCAGACACTTAACCAACTGAGCCACCCAGGCACCCCTGCAGGAAGCCGCTTTAAATATAAATGTTAGTATAGATAAAAAATGAAGATATGGAGAGAGATATACCATGCTAACACTATCAGAAGGAAGAGGGAGTAACTATATTAATTCAGGCAGAGCAGATTTGAGAGTAAAGAAAGTTATCAGAGATAGTGAGGAGCATGATATGATGATAAGGGGGTCATTACGCCCAGAAGACATAACGGTCTTGTATGTGTCTAATAATAGAGTGTGCAAGTATATGAGGCAAAACCTGACAGAACGGCAGGGAGAAGTAAATGAATTCACTCACACAGCTGTCATGTCTCCCTTGTGTCCTCTTGGCTCTGACAGTTTCTCAGACTTCCTTGTTTTTTATTATCTTGACACTTTCAAGAAGTATTGGTCAGGTATTTTGTACAATTCCCTCCAGTTGGGATTTGTCTAATGTTTTTTTCTATGTTTGGGGCAGAAAAAACACAGAAGTAAAGTATCACTTTTGTATCAATGACATACTATTTATTGGGGCCCATGAGTGACTCAGTCAGTTAAGCAGCCGACTCTTGATCTCGGCTCAGGTCAAGATCTCACGGTTCATGAGATCAAGCCCTATGTGGGTTCTGCACGGACACTATGGAGACTGCTTGGGATTCTCTGCCCCTCCCCCTTGTGCACACACTTTCTCTCTCAAAATAAATAAACTTAAAAAAATACATATTATTTGCACTTCTTACCATGGTAATGTGGATCCTAACCACCTGGCTGAGGTACTGCTCATAAGGTTTCTCCACTATGATGTTCCTTTCCCCATCCGCACTTTCTACAGGTGAACATTTTGGACCAGATTTTCCTGAGTACAAACATGGGTCATATTGCAAGTTTCAGAGTGTAAGATTAGTTGCTATTATTGAAAAAAATAATCCCTAAGTAAAATGTTAAATAACAGGGAACTGGCATAATTCTTCCCAATTAAACTTGAATTTGCTTTCTAGGGGTATGCCCATATTTGGTTCTATTTTCTAGGGAAAATGGTATACAGAGTCTTTCTCAAGTAAGGTCAAGTCATTTTAGTTAAGGGTATTAGTTCATTTATATATAAATTATTTGGTAACTAGAAGAAATCAGATTCCATTTATAATAAAGCAAAAGGACTATATTTAACATACGTATACATATACACAAATTAAGTGCATAAAGAAAAGGAGAAAGAATCTGTCTAAAACTTAATGGAAGATCTCTGGTCTTGGCAGCTAGATAAAGGTGTTTTTCTATAGCAAGATGATTTTTCACCATCAGTTTCAGAAATAATATTTACAACAGGCATCATTTAACTAAAATGAAATTAAACCAAAACTATGAAGGTATGAAGAAATAACTCTAAATAATTCTTTTCACAAATTCTCTTAATATCTTTTATATTCTTTGAGTTTGTTTCTTTCTTCTTTCTTTAAATGTCATCTTTAATAAGGCATTTTATTTATTTACTATTATTTTTTAAAATTTTTTTACTTGAAAGAGAGAGAAGGAGAGAGAGACCGTGAGCCAGGGAGAAGGAGACAAAATCTCAAGCAGGCTCCAAGCTCAGCATGGAGTCCAATATGGGGCTCAATCCCACGACCCTGGGATCATGACCTGAGCTGAAATCAAGAGTTGGATATACTGAAATCAAGTCAGATGCTCAAATGACTAAGCCACCTATGCACCTCTTTAGTAAGACATTTTAAATGGTCACATCTTATAATGGATTTAAAAAGAGTTGGTGCCTTTATTAAGGGGCCCCAAAAGGTCAAACTTCTGTTGGGTTGAAATTGAAATAAGCTTTTAGACTCTGTTATTTTATTTTCTACCGAAGTTTTAACTGATTTAACATTAGCAAAACTCTTACACTGGTGTGAAACCACAGTGGGATTAAGAAGCAACTTGGATGGGCAGGTTCCCAGAGCTCTAGTCTGAAAGGTCAATAAAACTTACTGGAATGAATCAGAAACATGGTGCCAGTTGATTCAACTTTCCTCATTAAAATTCTTAAATAACCAGATTGATGAAAGTACCTTGAATGAAAATAGATTTTTTTTTTTAAGTCCTCACCTGTATGGCCTCTATAAAGAGCACCAGAATCTCTGAAGTCAGCTGGCACACAGTCATAGGAAGTTAGCTGTGTCTGCTGAATTCCTGAAGGCTAATAATGTAAGCCAAGTTCATGTCACTGAGGAGTATTTGATTACCTAAATTTGGGAAGTTACATGCCTCCTAAGAAGCTTGTATAATTTGAGAAATAGCATGTCACAAGAATATGTAACAAATTTTTATTTTGGTTGATTTATTCATAAGATTTGTGAATTATTTTTTAAAGCTTATTTATTTTGAGAAAGGGAGCAAGAGCATGTGTCTGCAGAGTGGGAGAGAGGCACAGAGACAGAGAAAGAGAGAGAGAGAGAGAGAGCATCCCAAGCAGGCTCTTCACTTTTAGAGCAGAGTCCAACATGGGGCTCAAACCCACAAACCATGGGATCATTACCTGAGCCAAAATCATGAGTCAGATGCTTAACCGACTGAGCCACCCAGGTGCGCCAAGATTTGTGAATTATTAAATAGTATTAATACACATGATATAAGATGGAAAGATACTGTATGATGTACAGTAAGATGCCTCCCTTTTTCCCTGCCCCCAGCTACCAGCTCATTCCTCAAAAATAACCATTTTCCAGTTCCTTGCATAACTTCAGGGGATGTTTCTCCTGTTTGTTAACTCATCCACAGAAATATTTTATATATGGCAACATGTTACACATGTTGTTGTATATTTTGTGTTTCTTTCAACTAAAACATTTGGAGAATTTTCCATATTGTAACTACAGAAGTTCATATTTTTAAAATGGTTTAACTATTATTTTATTATGTGGTTGATCCCTAATTATTATATAAACCCTTACTAAGGGACAGTTAGTTTCTTATAAATTTTAGCTATTGTAACTGATATACCAAGTAATCTCTATCATATATAATTTCACTTCTATTTTGTAATACCTTTGGAAAATTCCTTATTACAGGAAATTTTTGTTAATTGGAAAACAATTTCTTTTTAGACTCTAAGTATCAAGGCAATACTTATAAAATATCAGTTTGAAGGGAGAGAGCAGTTAACCTAGTAAGGACCCTCACATGCTCCAATCTTGTCTTGGGGACTTTAGTGTTCTAAGATAGTCCACATGTACCTGATATGTGTCAAGATACCATGTTGGAAAAAAAAGGGGAGGGATCTTTTAAAAAAAAGTTTCTGAATTTACTTATATGAAGAGTTTTGAAATGCTAGAAAAATTGAGTCTTATTTACTTAGAACACTTCAAAAATGATCAGTTTCTTTTTTTTTTTTTTTTTACAAATAGTTTATTGTCAAATTAGTTTCCACATAACACCCAGTGCTCATCCCCACAAGTGCCCTCCTCCATGCCCATCCCCCCCTCCCCCCCCACATCCATCAGTCCTCAGTTTTTGTCAGCATTCAAGAGTCTCTCATGGTTTGCCTCTCTCCCTTTCCCCCACCATTTCCCCCTTCTTCTCCCCCTTGTTCCTCAGTTAAGTTCCTCCTAATCCTCCTATACATGCAAACATATGATATTTGTCCTTCTCTGCCTGACTTATGTCACTCAGCATA